>NC_079189.1:421260543-421560543 GCF_029499605.1 Hyla sarda
TATAACTCGCTTCCTAACAACAGGAAGCGCAAGGACTGCACTTAAAAATAAAAAAGGGGACCGAGCACAAATTGAGGCAGTATTCTGGTAAGGTGAAAATGTCCAAGAATAACAATGCATGAACTCTACAGGTCTCTGTTAAGAATTTATCCACCCCAGCTTTCCAGGGACCAGAAGTAGCACATACCAAAGGGCAGTCGACGTTAATATGGGCAATTTGATTACTAGTTTGCCACTTTGACAAAACATTCAATACCTCAAGTCTGGTTGGCTACTTCAATTGAGATATCCCAAAGAGGTGGGTTAAGACAAAAATACCAAAATACAGTCCTGTAAAGGCATTGCAAATGAATAGTGGGGAGGATGATATTAATGATGACAGTAATGATGGATGGAAAGGCACATATTAAAATCTCATCTGGATGATTTTGAAAATTGTAATGCGCATAACAATGTACTTCTGTGGGGACTTGCAGAAGAAGTTAGACCAACACAGTTAGAGAATTGGGCCCAGGAATGTTTCTTTGGCTTATTGAAATGGCAAGAATCCGAACATCTGGTATTAGATAGAATTTATCGAGCTCCAAGGCCTAAATCTGTGGACTCGAAACACCTAAAAGACATTACATGTCGTATACATGTCTACAAAAGAAAAGAGGCAAGTTTAAGAGCAGCGATGCAATCTGGACCTTTAGCTTATTTATGGAGAACATCTAATGATTTTTCTGATTTGGAAAAATGAATATTGCAGCTCCAGAGTGCCCTGCTATCCTTTTTGGAAGTGATGAAAGCAAAGGACATGACTAATAGATATGAGTACCCTTTTCAATTGTCTGCTAGAAAGGAAGGGAAAACTGTAACCTTTAGAGATCTCTAAAAATATTAAAGAAAATCTGTCACCAGTTTCACCTGCACTAACCTATCAGTACAGACAGGTAGTGCAGGTGACATTGATGACAACCATACTTACCTGGTCCCATTCTGTGCTCTGGTTCTTGCTCAATCTTCCGCAGTATCTTCTGTTGTGGGGCTGAGCATGATAATCTATTGAAAGATAGGAAATGTGAGGCAGATATTATTCGGATGATCACTGAGTTTATTGAAATACATCTTTCTGAGCCCACTACTATACCGATGAAATGGAAGGCATTAAAATGTTTTTTTTTAGAAGAATCTTTATATCCCATAGTAGATTAAAAAGGAGTGCTCTCAAGAATTGGTGCAACTATTAGAGTCTTTCACAGATAAGAAAATGTCCAATAAATTCTGTCCTAATGATCAGTAAAAGGCAGAAATTTCAGATGTACAAAGGCAAATTTTATAGGTCTTGGTGTATATAAATGTGGGATAAATATGGACTTATTTTCGCTAGTTCTCTACATCCTCAAGCTCAATAATTACAAATAATGACAATTCAATCTAACAATTTCTTGGGGAATTTCAATATTAACACAACTCTTTAAATTCCGAAGGATGATCACCAAATTATAGACCAGGATATTACATCTATGGCTATCCTGTCTGTAAAAAATTGGTTAGAGCCAGGGCCATGATGGATTTACACCTCATTTCTATAAGAAGTTTAGTAAGATACTGTCCCTCATTTACTAAGAGTGTTGGGTTTTTACCAGTGGGAAATGTTGTTTCCGACTTGAAGGATTCCACAGATTTACAAGTCGTGAAAGTTTTAAGACTAGCTTGCTCTTGGTGGAAATTTTCAGCCATTTATTCACAGGATTTTCTGCGAATTCAATAGTAAATCAGTCCGGTTGTGAAACCATGCCCTTTTTCTGATCGACCACGTCCCTTTCCCAATCGGCGCAGACACAATTTCTGGCAGACTGCGCCACATTTTGGCGCACACCCCGACTAAACAGGTCGGGTTTGCAATAGTAAATGAGGGCCATTATTTCCAGTCATGTCACTTTTCTATAATTCCATCTCTGATCTGTGTCCATTTGCATCACAAGCTTTACAGATCCATGTTTCTGGCATCTCAAAATCTGGGGGCCCATAGGCGTAACTTGTATAGACAATACTGGTCTAAGGTAATATAGGAAATATGTTGTGTTAGTCATAGAAGTATCAAGAAAATTTTTTCCAGTGAAAATGTATTTATTAATTGTCAACATAATAGTAATGAAGGTGGTTCAAGACAATTTATAAACGCATAAAATAATATCACTCTATGAGCAGCCAAGGAGCAAATCAGGAGGGGAAATCTGATCCTATCCCTATCTGAGAGGCCTGCCTGTTAGAACTATAGGTCCCCTGTTCTTGTGACCTGGGCCTACACCGGAACCTCCTGGTAGATCCTAGGCTGGGTTGGGGATGAAGATAGTAGATATGGTATACAGGTGTGTCTGGCCCCTTATCATCAATAGTCAATACAAACCCACTGGTTGATTACAAAAAATAACATGGGGTGAGTAAGGTAGCAATAAATACTGTGGAGTTTAGCCAGGGGTGTAGCACAGTATTCATACATAAGATACATAAGATACATACATGAGCAGTTGTCAACATAGCATAACTTAGGATGTCATTATGCATATATGAGTAAAACAATACATTTCGGACCCATTTCGCTACTCTGTATTACTGCAGGTAGCTCATCAGTCAGTCAGCGTGCCTTGACATGTATAAACAAATAATGCTTGACGGCGTGCGTGCAATGGACAATCCTCACTTTGGTTATAGATGAGGAAAGTAGCAGACGAGTGGACAGTTCAGGTGGGTATCATAAGGTTCTAGGATGGGATATATAGAGATGAATAAGTATATTGGTGGTTAGGCCGTAATGTTGGCAGGTATATGGGAGGAGATGGGGAAAACATTACCTTATAGATGAACAGTAAGGTGCTAGGTAAATCCTTAGAAAAGGTGTTATATCCAGGCTGGAGGCAGCTAGTCTAAAATAGGATATGATAGGCAGTAATGAGGGATAACAACAATAAAAGAAAAGGTATACGTGGATATAGTCTAATCAGATAGTAGGGAATTTACCCTACCCTCCCTATATCGATATCAGATGTGCTACCACTTGGTTTCTAGACTTATTTATCTCAAAATATGGTAAGGATCCCATGGCCTGTTATTATCTAGTTATGGTCCTAATGTAATCCCATTTGTAATAAATGAGGAACAGATGTGATTTTTTCTGGGATGTGAGGCAAGAGTAAATATTATAAGGACTGTTTCTTTTCTTTTCGTAATGGTGTCTCTGGCCAATGTTCAACCCTTCTATCTCTGGGATGCAGATAGGCCCTTTAAATCATAAACTTGCATTATTTGCAGATGATCTCTTGATTTATGTAACATCTCCAAAGATAGGTCTCCCATGTATATTGCAGGAATTTGCAGTTTTTAGTAGTCTGAGTAACTTCAAGGTGACTGTACAGAAGTTGGAGCTATTGAATATTAATCTCTCCCAGGAGGAGAGGGATGTTATAGAGGCTTCATTTTCATTTAAATGGGCCGAATATAATATCTGTTATCTAGGTATTTCTATTCCCTAACCTAAGTGAGTTATACACATTACATTATATACCCATTCTTAATACATTAGACAAAGATCTACATAAATGGGCACAATTGCCTGTATGGTGGTTTAGTAGGATAAATGCTTTAAAGATAGACTACCTCTAAAGATTATTGTACATGATTCCCTGGGTAGCTCCTCAATCTTTTTTTGGGAAACTACAAAGGCAGGGGAGAAATTTTGTTTGGTATGGTTCATGACCAGACCAATACTTAATTTTCTATCTTCAACAAAGCCAAAGTCCAAAGAATAGGGGGGGGGGGTGCAGGGCTACCAGACTATTCCATGAACTATGCCTGCAAATATGTAAATATGTAGTGGAGTTTCAATAGTTGAGAGGAGAGGAGATTTGGGTGTAGATGAATCTTTCTCCCCTTTTCCCTAGGGGACTTTTGTATCCCACAAATAGCAAATAATAGAGAGAATAGGCTTTCCCCTACACTTAGCACTCTTTATATATTTGGTACTTTAACTTCATTTGAAGAGATGTGTATGATAGATGAAATACAGAGCCATGTTCTTTCTAGTATATACAATTAGAGATGAGCAAATCGAATCTGACGAAGTCGAATTCGTTCCGAATTTCATGGAAAATTGGCCTTGTCCTTAAGGTCAAAGTGGGCTTGGTCCTTAAGGGGTTAATTTTATGGACGTCAAAATGGTCACCTTTACATTTGTCCTGTGTCAAGGCCTTAGATCAACTACACAGGATGGAGAAGCTCCGAGCCTCAGATGGAGATTAACCCTTTAAGGACCAGCCATTTTTCATTTTTGCACTTTTGTTTTCTCCTCCTCATCTTCTAAGCATCATAACGCTTTCAATTTTCCACCTACATACCCATATGAGGGTTTGTTTGCTGCGCCACCAATTTTACTTTGTAATGACATCAATCAATTCACCACAAAATGCACGGCGGAATCAGAAAAAAAATATTTGTGGGGCAAAATTTAAAAAACAACAACAACAATTTGTAACTTTTGGAGGCTTCCAATTCTACGCAGTGCACTTTTCGGTAAAAATGACACCTTTTCTCTATTCTGTAGGTCCATATGGTTACAAGGATACCTAATTTATATAGATATATGTATTATTTCATTTTTGTACCTAAAAAATTTATAACTACATGCACCAAAATTAGTATGTTTAAAATTATCATTTTTTGACCCTTATAACATTTTTTATTGTTCCATATACAGGGATTTATGAGGGCAAATTTTTTGCGCCGTGATCTGAAGTTTTTATCGGTACTATCTTTGTTTTGATGGGACTTTTTTGATCGCTTTTTGTAAACAAAAAAAAATTAGGGTATACAAAGTGACCAAAAATGAGCAATTTTGGATATTGTTTTTTTTTTTTTACGTAAACATCATTGACCGTGTGGTTTAACTAACCTTATATTTTAATAGTTCGAACATTTACGCATGTGGTGATACGACATTTCTTTATTTTTATTATGTGTACTTTTTTTGTATGGAATTTGGGAAAAGGGGGATGATTAATACTTTTATATGGAAGGGGTTAATGGGTGTTTTTTAAACTTTTATTCAACTTTTTTTTACGCTTTATTAGTCCTTTTGAGGACTTTTAGGAGGAATCATTATAGTCCTCATACAGATCAATGTAGTTCCATAGAGCTGAATTGATCTGTGTGCTCTGCGCTCAATTGATAAAGCCTGGTCCAGCCAGGCTTTATAAATCTCAGAGCTGGAACCAGCAGAGGAAGAGAGGTAAGCCCTCTGGCTACCTCTAAAGTGGATCGCTCCCCCCGCGATCATGCTGCGGGGGGGGGGGGGGGCGATGGACTGTGGGGGCAATCCACTCCACTCCACTGGATCACCATGGACAGGTTAAAGGCAGCCCCCAGCTACAGGAATAAGCTGAGGAGACCGTGCCATAGACTGGTTGACGGTTGCAATATTTTTCTGTGTGGTTAGACTGGATAAACATATAAATTATATGTTTTTTTAGGAATGGTTAAAAAAGGATCAATACCATATAAAGAATACTTTAGAAATATTATACACTTCCCTACTGTGCCTCCCTAAATGACAGAAGAGAACGAGAACACATTCTTCCTCAATCTTTCTCAATATTGAATGTATAATTAAAGGAAAATGAAAATAAAATAAATGTTGAACAGTAACAATTATGCAGTTTTAACTCACCCACGTGTATATTAAATATAGTGACAAGGCCAAAAATATTATGGTACAGGTAATTAAAAAAAAGTATGTATTAGGCTGAATTCACAATGCAGTTGAAGCGTATGTCTGCCAGATCCAGCTGGGGGAGGGGAAAACCGTACTCTCCCGTACCCCAGCCGGACCTGCGCCGAACTCCATTGACTTTAATGAGCTGACCGGAGTCAAACAGTTTACTACAATTTTAGGTCTGTTCACAAAACTGGATACGGGCAGAAGTAAACCGACCAGAATCACTGTTTGTCTCCGGTTGGCTCATTAAAGTCAAAGGAGTTTGGCGTTGGTCCGGCTGGGGTAAGGGAGGGTAGCCGGGTCCGGCAGCTGAACGCTCCAACCGCAATGTGAATGCAGCCTAAACATAGACATGGTATAAAACTAGAAATAACATTAATAAAATATGAACACTAAATTCTGTAAAGGCATGGAAATATTTCACACCAATCTTATCCATGTGAAATAAACCAAACATAGAGAGAATGTGGTGGTTACACATGGAATAATGAAATATTTCAACATATTATATATTAGGGATATGTAATCACTGTCCGTGTTTTACCTGAAGGGTTAAACTTTCTTGAGCCTTGGTTTGGTTGCTGTGGCTACGTTCTAGCTATCTGGGCTGGTCAGCTGAGATCGCACCTGTGTAGCTGGCTTTTTAAACCTGCAGTGTGCTTCTAGTTCTTGCCAGTGAAAGAACATGTTTTGAGTTACCAACATTGTTATTCCCTGAAATCTGAATATTGATCTTGGCTCGGCTTTTGACCTTTATTCTAGCTCTTGTGAATTAGTACCTCTCTATCCCCAGTTGCTGGCTACGGCTACTTTGACTCTGATTTGACCGTGTGTGTGTGTTTAGATTTACTTTTGTTAGTTTTGTGTGCCTCCATCTGTTCCCCGACTACAACTGTATTATATTTTATTGTTTTGACTCTGTCTGTCCCTGTATGTATATAGGCAGGGACCATCCTCGTGGTTGTGGACCCGATGTTTAGGACGGGTACACAAATAGGCAGGGGCAGAGGGTGTGGGCAAGATTAGGGCTTCACTGAATCCCTGACCAACATAACAGGATTGCTTAAAAGGAAATCATAAAGAGGTATATAAAATTCCTTTTCCTATTCAAGTACAAAACCGCTGCCATGGGGGTGTAACATTAAGTTAATAATGCATCCAGGCCTAAAGCCTATGGAAGCCCAATGACTCTCTGTTCTATATAAAAAGTTTTACATACAATGGATCCTGGTTTTGTACACACGTGGAAGTACCACTATGCTTAGCTATAAGTGTCCAATGGAATTAAGTTAATTTTACCTGCTACAACTCATTTGATAGAAATTCATTGCTGCATTTCTTAAGGCCTGGGCCAGTGTCATCAATCTGTGCTGGACATGAAGGTATACATGTATTGGGTTGAGGCAGAATGTAGTCTGTCTTCTGTAATCTGTTGGGTTCGGCAGCGGGCCAAATATGAAGTCCATGACTACATGCTTCACCAGGCTAATAACCATGCATAGCAGCGAGTGTAATGTCCGTTTATTTGTTTTTGTATTTTTCTGTTTAGGTGTGTATTCACGCACTAGTTTGTTCATAACAGTTTGCTATTCCCCCTGGATAGGGAATAGTTAATGCTCTGAGAGAATGAGAACTCGGGTGGAGTTATTTAGCCAGAGTTCTCCTGCATTCTGGTGCTGGTAATTGAGGGCTATACTACTATGTCTGTTTGTGCTATATTCTGACTATGTCTGCTTGAGCATTTACCTTGTATTCATCTTGTCATTTTATCTGGGGTTTTAGCCATGGTTATATAGCATGCTCCTTGTGTTTTAGACTGTATTACATTAGTCGGTTTTAGGATTATGTTTGTTCGTTTTGCTCTGTCTGTGTAGACACTGTGTCTGAGTCTAGCTTGTACCCTGTACTATGTATGTTATATTCTTGTTCGGTATTCTGGTCTATTCAGACTCATTCGTGTTACGCCGAGCGCTCCGGGTCCCCGTTCCTCCCCGGAGCGCTCGCCTCATCCTCGTTGCTGCAGCGCCCCGGTCAGATCTCCTGCGGTGCGGTACCGCCTCCAGCCGGGATGCGATTCGCGATGCGGGTGGCGCCCGCTCGCGATGCGCACCCCGGCTCCCGTACCTGACTCGCTCTCCGTCGGTCCTGTCCCGGCGTGCGCGGCCCCGCTCCCTAGGGCGCGCGCGCGCCGGGTCTCTGCGATTTAAAGGGCCAGTGCACCAATGATGGTGCCTGGTCCAATCTTCCAATTACCTTGATTAGTTTCCACCTGTGCACTCCCTACTTATACCTCACTTCCCCTGCACTCCCTTGCCGGATCTTGTTGCCCTTGTGCCTAGTGAAAGCGTTCCCTTGTTTGTTCCTAGCCCGTGTTCCTGACCTCCTGCCGTTGCCCCTGACTACGATCCTTGCTGCCTGCCCCGACCTTCTGCTACGTCCGACCTTGCTTCTGTCTACTCCCTTGTACCGCGCCTATCTTCAGCAGTCAGAGAGGTTGAGCCGTTGCTAGTGGATACGACCTGGTCACTACCGCCGCAGCAAGACCATCCCGCTTTGCGGCGGGCTCTGGTGAAAACCAGTAGTGACTTAGAACCGATCCACTAGCACGGTCCACGCCAATCCCTCTCTGGCACAGAGGATCCACTACCTGCCAGCCGGCATCGTGACAGTAGATCCGGCCATGGATTCCGCTGAAGTTCCTCTGCCAGTTGTCGCCGACCTCCCCACACTGGTCGCCCAGCAAGCCCGACAGATCGCCCAACGAAATCACCAGCTGGCATACTTGACCTCCGTGACACTGCAACTTCAGTCACAGATACAGCAGCTTCAGTCACAATTTCAGTCACAGCTACAGCTGCAACAACCATCTCCTCCGCCGGCTCCTGCAACTCCTCCGCAGCAACCGGCCGCTCCTAACCCCTGCTTGTCCCTGCCGGACAAATTTGATGGGGACTCTAAACTCGGCTGTGGTCTCCTTTCTGGAAAGGCCTTGTCTGGGGCCACACCACTCTGGGACCGCAATGATCCTGCCACAGCCACAGTCCAGTCCTTCTTCGCTGAGGTCCGTGGTGTCTTCGAGGAGCCTGCCCGAGCTTCTTCTGCCGAGACTGCCCTGCTGAACCTGGCCCAGGGTGTTTCTTCCGTTGGCGAGTACGCCATTCAGTTCCGTGCTCTTGCTTCCGAGTTGTCCTGGAATAAAGAGGCTCTCTGCGCGACCTTTAAAAAAGGCCTATCCAGCAACATTAAAGATGTTCTGGCCGCACGAGAGACTCCTGCTAACCTACATGAACTCATTCATCTTGCCACTCGCATTGACATGCGTTTTTCCGGATGGCGTCTGGAGCTCCGCCTGGATATGGACTTTGTTCGCACGAGGCGTTTTTTCTCCCCGGCTCCTCTCTCCTCTGGTCCTCTGCAATCCGTTCCTGGGCCTCCCGCCGTGGAGGCTATGCAAGTTGACCGGTCTCGCTTGACACCTCAAGAGAGGACACGACGCCGCATGGAGAATCTTTGCCTGTACTATGCCGGTACCGAACACTTCCTGAAGGATTGTCCTATCCGTCCTCCCCGCCTGGAAAGACGTACGCTGACTCCGCACAAAGGTGACACAGTTCTTGATGTCAACTCTGCTTCTCCACGCCTTACTGTGCCTGTGCGGATATCTGCCTCTACCTTCTCCTTCTCTACTATGGCCTTTTTGGATTCCGGATCTGCAGGAAAATTTTTTTTGGCCTCTCTTATCAACAGGTTCAACATCCCTGTGACCAGTCTCGCCAGACCCCTCTACATCAATTGTGTTAACAATGAAAGTTTGGACTGTGCCGTGCGTTATCGCACGGAACCCCTCCTAATGTGCATCGGACCTCATCACGAAAGAATTGAGTTTTTGTTCCTCAGGTTCTTTGGACCCAAGAAGAGGGGGAGACCCAAGGGGGGGGTACTGTTACGCCGAGCGCTCCGGGTCCCCGTTCCTCCCCGGAGCGCTCGCCTCATCCTCGTTGCTGCAGCGCCCCGGTCAGATCTCCTGACCGGGTGCGCTGCGGTACCGCCTCCAGCCGGGATGCGATTCGCGATGCGGGTGGCGCCCGCTCGCGATGCGCACCCCGGCTCCCGTACCTGACTCGCTCTCCGTCGGTCCTGTCCCGGCGTGCGCGGCCCCGCTCCCTAGGGCGCGCGCGCGCCGGGTCTCTGCGATTTAAAGGGCCAGTGCACCAATGATGGTGCCTGGTCCAATCTTCCAATTACCTTGATTAGTTTCCACCTGTGCACTCCCTACTTATACCTCACTTCCCCTGCACTCCCTTGCCGGATCTTGTTGCCCTTGTGCCTAGTGAAAGCGTTCCCTTGTTTGTTCCTAGCCCGTGTTCCTGACCTCCTGCCGTTGCCCCTGACTACGATCCTTGCTGCCTGCCCCGACCTTCTGCTACGTCCGACCTTGCTTCTGTCTACTCCCTTGTACCGCGCCTATCTTCAGCAGTCAGAGAGGTTGAGCCGTTGCTAGTGGATACGACCTGGTCACTACCGCCGCAGCAAGACCATCCCGCTTTGCGGCGGGCTCTGGTGAAAACCAGTAGTGACTTAGAACCGATCCACTAGCACGGTCCACGCCAATCCCTCTCTGGCACAGAGGATCCACTACCTGCCAGCCGGCATCGTGACAATTCGGTTCTAGTCTAGTGTTTTATGTATTATATTTCCGTTTCCTACTGGGTCAGCTTTTTGTCCACATGGTGAGTGTGTCTGCTGGCCAGTAGCCTATTTGGTTTTATTATTAATGGCTACTCCTATAGTGGAGTTGGGAGTCCAGTTTGTATGTTCTGTGTCCCAGTGTGAACAGTGTTCTATATTAATATCCTGTTTGGTTGATCTGATCTTTGTCCTTTGTACTTGTACCTGCTTGTGATAGTTCTTAGTAATTTACCTGTTTAGTTTAGTGTTTTGGCTCTCAGTTCTTCTATTTATCCCCTTCATCTCCTGCATTCTGCTGTATACTCCTATCATGCCTAGTCTTGTTCATTTTATCATGTCTGCCATTTATCTGATATCCGGTCTATGAACTGTTTGTTAATTTACTATATTCTGCCTGTTGGTGTTTGTGTTCTGTCTGGTATATCTGGTTGTCTTGTTTTTTTTCCGTTTCAGGCCTGTGACCGACTATGTATATTATGTGTTTTTACGCCACTGCACTTTAGCACAGGAAGGGACCGGCGCCCAGTTGTCGATTCATCTTTTATGATGGATGGGCAAGAGAGAATCTTTTTAGGGTCAGTTAGGGCTCACTCTCCCCGTCCCCTAGTCGGTCATCACAGAATAACCAGACAAACCACTTACTCTGGTGCCACTTTCCATGTTCCTGATTCTATCTTCAAGTGGACCAGATGCATGGACCTCTTCGGCCTGTCTGCTGCAGTATGGCGTTACTCCGTTTTTGAGCCAAGCATCTGCGTCCAGGTGGCAATCGGGGAGCTACCTTAGCAACCAGGTATTTTTTGTAAAACAAACAATTTTTCTGGTATGTTTTTATGCTTTTTTTGTGTTTTTTAGAGGGTCCAGTGGCCTCTTTTTAAAGGGGAGTACTGTAATGTCCGTTTATTTGTTTTTGTATTTTTCTGTTTAGGTTTGTATTCACACACTTGTTTGTTCAGAGCAGTTTGCTTTTCCACCTGGATAGGGAATAGTTAATGCTCTGAGCGAATGAGAACTCGGGTGGAGTTATTTAGCCAGAGTTCTCCTGCATTCTGGTGCTGGTAATTGAGTGCTATACTACTATGTCTGTTTGTGCTATATTCTGACTATGTCTGCTTGAGCATTTACCTTGTGTTCATCTTGTCATTTTATCTGGGTTTTTAGCCATGGTTATATAGCATGCTCCTTGTATTTTAGCCTGTGTTACATTAGTCGGTTTTAGGATTGTGTTTGTTCGCTCTGCTCTGTCTGTGTTCACACTGTGTATGAGTCTAGATTGTACCCTGTGCTCTGTATGTTATATTCTTGTTCGTATTCTGGAGTCTATTCAGACTCATTCGGTTCTAGTCTAGTGTTTTATGTATTATATTTCCGTTACCTACTGGGTCAGCTTTTTGTCCACATGGTGAGTGTGTCCGCTGGCCAGTAGCCTATTTGGTTTTATTATTAATGGCTACTCCTATAGTGGATTGGGGAGTCCAGTTTGTATGTTCTGTGTCCCAGTGTGAACAGTGTCCTATATTAATATCTTGTGTTAGTTGATCTGATTTTTGTCCTTTTTACTTGTATCTGCTTGTGATAGTTCTTAGTCATTTATCTGTTCAGTTTAGTGTTTTAGCTCTCAGTTCTTCTGTTTATCCCCTTCATCTCCTGGATTCTGCTGTATACTCCTATCATGCCTAGTCTTGTTCCTTTTATCATGTCTGCCATTTATCTGATATCCAGTTTATGAACTGTTTGTTAATTCACTATTTTCTGCCTGTTAGTGTTTGTGTTCTGTCTGGTATATCTGGTTGTCTAGTTGTTTTCAGTTTCTGGCCTGTGACTGACTATGTATAATATGTGTTTTTATGCCACTGCACTTTAGTGCAGGAAGGGACCGGCACCCAGTCGTCGATTCATCATTTTGGATGGATGGTCAAGTAGGCAGGGAGAGTCTTTTTAGTGTCAGTTAGGGCTCACTCTCCCTGCCCCCCAGTCGGTCATGACAGCAATTCTCAGAACTTAGACCAGTGTGAACTGAACTTTTAATATATCTGGATGTCATGTCAAAAATGTTACAATAACAACATAATAAGGACAAAGGGTAGTTCTTCAAATCAAAATACACAAATAAAGGAAGTCGATGTAAGACTTATTGATTTTAGCCTCTTAGTAATACAATATAACATAGTGATAATATACTCCCCAAGTGCATATCAGATAAATAGGAAAATTATATGTAGGGGGGAAAAAAATCTGTAATGATGTCAGAAAAAAGCGCGTGGCATCATAGAAAAGGCGTCACAGAATAGAATACCTTGCAGCTTTTCGGACTGCAAAAGAACAAACACTCTCCAGGGCACAAAGTGAAAAAAGAAAATAAACATGAGTCAGGCAGTGTAGAGTTAACAGATACCTCAAAGGAGATCAAAGGTAAAATGTTCAGTGATGTGTGTTAAAAAAGCACACTCCCAGAGCAGAGCATACAGAGAAACCAGTCAAAGTATAAACATAAGAAAGGTAGTGAGAAGTTAGCAATTACCTCAAAGAAGATCAGAAGTAACAGGCACAGCAGTGAGTATGAAAGACTCCAGTCAGGGGGTTCTAAATAGTTACTAAGCTTGCCTGTACTCCAGTTGGGAAGCAATGTAATGTGCCTGCATTGTCTTCAGGAATTAAGTATCTAGGCATAACCATGGTACCGTAAATCTGCTAGTATAATAGATCATGCCTAGTACTTATGGTTAATTAAGGAGATGGCTGGTTGTCTAAACGACTAGATGTTAGAAAGAGCAGCGAAGAGAACAATGGTGCCAATGGTGTAACAAATTATTAAAATAATATTGACAATAAAAAGTATGCCACTCTATGTGTTTCAGCTGCATTCTGGTTGTTGGATAATTCAGCCTGTATTTTCACTCTTATGGTAGATGTATGACCTGTGGGGTATTTACTTCAATACATTCCTAGGTGATCTATCAATGTTATACAGGGTTTAGAGCTCTAAGGCAGTGTTACACTTTGTTTTAAGGGTTATTTAATCGATTTGGTTAGGACTTATTTGTTACAAACCAATCCTTTTTGAAAACTTCTGCAAACTCTGCGAACCTAACTTTTTTAACGTTTACCTGACTTAACCCCATCAACCTTATACAAAACCTATGGGATAAACTAAAATAGAGAGTTTGAGCCAGGCCAACTTTTCAAACATTAGTGCTTGATCTCACAAACTCTCTTCTGGCTCAATGTGGAAAAATTCCCACAAACACAGTCAAAATTTGTTAAATTAGAGCCTTGTATAGTCTTAAAAGTGGACGCATCTCCATATTTACACCTTTGATTTCGGAATGAAATGTCTAAGAAAGAAATGCCTATATCTTAGTTCATATAGGTTTGATGGTGGGGTGTACCTGCGGGCTGCGGGGGTTGTGACATCAAGGCAACTCCCCTCGTGACATCACACCACGCCCCCACAATGCAAGTCTATGGGAAGGGGCGTGACGGCTGTCACAACAACCACCCTCATAGACTTGCATTAAGGGGGCGTGTTGTGACATGACGAGGGGTGTGGTCGTGATAACAGACGAGCAAACTTTAGAAAAATTGGATTCGGTTGATTTGCCGAATCTTCGGAAAAAATTCGGACCAAATTTATTTGCGGTGAATCGCTATTAAAAACTGCTATTTCTGGCCTACAGAGAGGCTCAATAGGGGTGTAGAGCACTTTGCCTTGTCCTAACACACATTGGGAGTGTGCTGTGTTAGTGAAATTATAGTGTTATTCAGTATGACATGCAGATTACAGGCATTGCTATTAGCATAATTACTGCAGAGCGTCGATGTGACAGCAGGGAGACCATATGGTGTCAAAATTGAAGAGAATAAAGAGATTTTTTATGTAATTTTTAATTATTCTAATTACAATTTATAAAAAAAATTTGAGTACCCATTCTGGTGATCATCGAGCTGGTTCGAACCCCTGCCTCTCAGCGCCTCCCTGACCATGAAAGTGCGAATGCTTCATTTAATCAGTTATGGTTCATTGTTATCGCGCCAAGCTGTTCCATTAGATTCTTGTGATAATTCCACAGGTAATATGACGTAGACAACAATAGGGCCTACGTCTTAAAAAGATTACATTGATTTGAAAGTTTAATGTGCCGGTGTTAACTTTGAACTAATACTGTATGACCACAAAACCCAATCTAACAAGGAGTCACATGGCAGCACAATGAAAGAGCCTAGAGGTGGCAGCGGCATGAGGAGACCATAATCTGGCAGAATGACACAGCCTGGAATTGGCGGCAGCACGAGGAGACCATATAGTGGCAGAACAACCCAGTCTGAAAATCCTGACAAGACCATAGGGCCTAACAATAGAGAAGATAAAAGTTAGATATATTAAAATTTTAAAAGTTTAAGTTAAGGTGCCAAAAAGCATAAGAAGACCATATGGTGGCACAATGACACAGACTGGAGCTGGTGGCAGCATGAGTAGACAATAGGGCTTTACAATCCCTAAGATTAAAAGATGAATTTCAAAATTGAAATTGAAGATTTTAGAAAGTGAAATTCAAGATTACACTTCCGGGCCCCGGCGTGTGGTTACAAAGGACCAAATCTAAAAAGGAGTCACATGGCGGCACACTGACAGAGCCTTGAGGTGGCATCAGTTTGAGGAGACCATAAAGTGACTGAATGGCAACCTGGAGTTTGTGGCAGCATGAGGAGACCATATAGTGTTTGAATGGCACAGCCTGGAGTTGGCTGAAGCATGATGAGACCATGTAGTGGCTGAATGGCACATCCTGGAGGTGGTGAAGCATGAGGAGACCATATAGTGTCTGAATGGCACAGCCTGGAGGTGGCTGAAGCATGAGGAGACCATATAGTAGCTGAATGGAACAGCCTAGAGTTGGCAGCAGCATGAGTAGAACATATAGTGGCTGAATGGTAAAGCATGGAGGCGGTAAAGCATGAGGACATCATATATTATCTGAATGGCACAGCCTGGAGTTGGTTGAAGCCTCAAGAGGACCATATAGTGGATGAATGGCACATCCTGGAGTTGGCTGAAGCATGAGGAGACCATATATAGTGTCTGAATGGCACAGCCTGGAGGTGGCTGAAGCATGAGAAGACCATATAGTGGCTGAATGGCACAACCTGGAGGTGGTGAAGCATGATGAGACCATGTAGTGGCTGAATGGCACATCCTGGAGGTGGTGAAGCATGAGGAGACCATATAGTGTCTGAATGGCACAGCCTGGAGATGGCTGAAGCATGAGGAGACCATATAGTAGCTGAATGGCACAGCCTGGAGTTGGCTGAAGCAGGAGGAGACCATATAGTGGCTGAATGGCATAACCTGGAGTTGGCTGAAGCATGATGAGACCATATAGTGGCTGAATGGCTCAGCCTGGAGGTGGCAGCAGCATCAGGAGTCCTGAAAGTGACCAGGTGATAGAGTGGTGCTGTGGGTTGCAATACCAGTACCCGGTGATGAAGGGGGGTGAAAAAAGGTCTGATGCGGAGGAATGTTTGTAACTGGGGAGCAGCACCTTAAATCTGTTTGGCACTATCCATATCTGTGAAGTGTTGGTGTGGCACCATGGTCAATCTACCCTGATGCATCAGGCATTGGTGGGTGTAAATCCTGGCTTATGCTTGCCTGATTCATTTTCACAAAGGTCAGTCTCTCCACATTTTTCGTGGACAGATGAGTCTCCTTGGAGTGACTATGGCCCTGGCCACACTAAACCCCAACTCTGATGGCACACTACTGGCTGGGCAGGACAGCTTTTCCAGGGCAAACTCTACGGCCGCAAATCAAGTTTGGCTGCCCAGAAGTCCAGCGGATCTTCAAGGTGTGTTGGCATGCGCATGTCAAGGTATGAGACCACCTGCTGGCTCAGGTCCTGCTCCAGGTCTACCTGCGGCTGATGAGTTGCTTCACTATGTGGGTGAAGAAATGTACTCATCAGCAACTGTAGACTCAGGCTGATGCTGATGGAGCTGGTACTGCTCCTGCTACCCCACCCCTCCCCAGCAGCCATGGCAGTGGAAGGTGAGCACAGGGGGCCCCCCGATTCAGACCTGCGAGAGGATGGACGATGGCCTCGATAGGCATCGGTCAATTGACTACATAGGATGTCTCTGCAGTTGGTCAGTTTGTCCACCCTCTCAGTGGGTGTAAAAAAGGCCCTTATTTTGTGGAGGTAGCAAGGGTACAATAAGGTTGAGATCTAGAAGTCATCCCGCTGCCAAATGGTGACAATTCGGCTGTCACTACAAAAGCAAGTGAGCATGCATCGTGCCATTTGTGCAAGTGACTCGGAGGGACTCCCGGCCTCCATCTCCACTGCATACTGCCACGGTGTGTCTGGGTCCTCTGTCTTGCCTTAGCAAGACTTGTGTCACGATGCCGGCTGGCAGGTAGTGGATCCTCTGTGCCAGAGAGGGATTGGCGTGGACCGTGCTAGTGGATCGGTTCTAAGTCACTACTGGTTTTCACCAGAGCCCGCCGCAAAGCGGGATGGTCTTGCTGCGGCGGTAGTGACCAGGTCGTATCCACTAGCAACGGCTCAACCTCTCTAGCTGCTGAAGATAGACGCGGTACAAGGGAGTAGACAGAAGCAAGGTCGGACGTAGCAGAAGGTCGGGGCAGGCAGCAAGGATCGTAGTCAGGGGCAACGGCAGGAGGTCTGGAACACAGGCTAGGAACATACAAGGAAACGCTTTCACTGGCACGATGGCAACAAGATCCGGCAAGGAAGTGCAGGGGAAGTGAGGTGATATAGGGAAGTGCACAGGTGATAACACTATTTGGAACCACTGCGCCAATCAGCGGCGCAGTGGCCCTTTAAATCGCAAAGACCCGGCGCGCGCGCGCCCTAGGGAGCGGGGCCGCGCGCGCCGGGACAGGACTGACGGAGAGCGAGTCAGGTACGGGAGCCGGGGTGCGCATCGCGAGCGGGCGCTACCCGCATCGCGAATCGCATCCCGGCTGGAGGCGGTATCGCAGCGCCCCGGGTCAGTGGATCTGACCGGAGCGCTGCAGTGAGGAGAGTGTAGCGAGCGCTCCGGGGAGGAGCGGGGACCCGGAGCGCTCGGCGTAACAGTACCCCCCCCCTTGGGTCTCCCCCTCTTCTTAGAGCCTGAGAACCTGAGGAGCAGACTTTTGTCTAGGATATTGTCCTCAGGTTCCCAGGATCTCTCTTCTGGACCACAACCCTCCCAATCCACTAAAAAAAAGGTTTTCCCTCTGACCTTTTTGGATGCCAGAATCTCTTTGACGGAGAAGATGTCCGAGGAGCCGGAAACAGGAGTGGGAGGAACAGATTTGGGAGAGAAACGGTTAATGATAAGTGGTTTAAGAAGAGAAACGTGAAAGGCATTAGGAATACGAAGAGAAGGAGGAAGAAGAAGTTTGTAAGAGACAGGATTAATCTGGCACAAAATTTTGAAAGGACCAAGATAGCGTGGTCCCAACTTATAGCTAGGGACACGGAAGCGGACATATTTAGCGGAGAGCCATACCTTGTCTCCAGGGGAAAAAATGGGAGGAGCTCTTCTTTTCTTATCCGCGAACTTCTTCATGCGTGATGAGGCCTGTAAGAGAGAATTTTGGGTCTCTCTCCATATGGTGGAAAGATCACGAGAAATTTCATCCACAGCGGGCAGACCAGAGGGCAAGGGGGTAGGGAGGGGGGGAAGAGGGTGACGGCCGTACACCACGAAAAATGGGGATTTGGAGGAAGATTCAGAGACTCTGAAGTTATACGAGAATTCGGCCCATGGTAGAAGATCTGCCCAGTCATCCTGGCGGGAGGAAACAAAATGTCGTAAATAATCACCCAAGACCTGGTTAATTCTTTCTACTTGTCCATTGGATTGAGGATGATATGCAGAAGAAAAATTTAATTTAATCTTGAGTTGTTTACAGAGAGCCCTCCAGAATTTAGACACGAATTGGACGCCTCTATCCGAGACGATCTGCGTGGGCAACCCGTGAAGACGAAAAATGTGTACAAAAAATTGTTTAGCCAACTGAGGCGCTGAAGGAAGACCAGGAAGAGGGATGAAATGTGCCATTTTGGAGAATCGATCAACGACCACCCAAATAACAGTGTTGCCATGGGATGGGGGTAAGTCAGTAATAAAATCCATACCAATCAGAGACCAAGGCTGTTCGGGGACAGGCAGAGGATGAAGAAAACCAGCGGGCTTCTGGCGAGGAGTCTTATCCCGGGCACAGATAGTGCAGGCTCGCACAAAGTCCACAACATCCGTCTCCAGAGTCGGCCACCAATAGAAGCGAGAGATGAGTTGCACAGATTTCTTGATGCCCGCATGACCTGCGAGATGGGAGGAGTGACCCCATTTGAGGATTCCGAGGCGTTGGCGTGGAGAAACAAAGGTCTTTCCTGGAGGAGTTTGCCTGATGGAGGCTGGAGAAGTGGAAATCAGGCAGTCAGGAGGAATGATGTGTTGCGGAGAGAGTTCAACTTCAGAAGCATCCGAGGAACGAGAGAGAGCATCGGCCCTAATGTTCTTATCGGCAGGCCGAAAGTGAATTTCAAAATTAAATCGGGCAAAGAACAGAGACCACCTGGCCTGGCGAGGATTCAGCCGTTGGGCAGACTGGAGGTAGGAGAGGTTCTTGTGATCGGTGTAAATAATAACTGGAAATCTTGATCCCTCCAGCAGATGCCTCCATTCCTCAAGTGCTAATTTAATGGCTAGAAGCTCTCGATCCCCGATGGAGTAGTTCCTCTCCGCCGGAGAGAAGGTCCTAGAAAAAAAACCACAAGTAACAGCATGCCCGGAAGAATTTTTTTGTAGAAGGACAGCTCCAGCTCCCACTGAGGAGGCATCAACCTCCAATAGGAAGGGTTTGGATGGGTCAGGTCTGGAGAGCACGGGGGCCGAAGAAAAGGCAGACTTGAGCCGTTTAAAGGCGTCTTCCGCTTGAGGAGGCCAAGACTTGGGATCGGCATTTTTTTTGGTTAAAGCCACGATAGGAGCCACAACGGTAGAAAAATGTGGAATAAATTGCCTGTAATAATTGGCGAACCCCAAAAAGCGTTGGATAGCACGGAGTCCGGAGGGGCGTGGCCAATCTAAGACGGCAGAGAGTTTGTCTGGATCCATTTGTAGTCCCTGGCCAGAGACCAAGTATCCTAGGAAAGGAAGAGATTGGCATTCAAACAGACATTTCTCTATTTTGGCATAGAGTTGATTGTCACGAAGTCTCTGAAGAACCATACGGACATGCTGGCGGTGTTCTTCTAGATTGGCAGAAAAAATCAGGATATCGTCCAGATATACAACAACACAGGAGTATAAAAGATCACGAAAAATTTCATTAACAAAGTCTTGGAAGACGGCAGGGGCGTTGCACAGGCCAAAGGGCATGACCAGATACTCAAAGTGTCCATCTCTGGTGTTAAATGCCGTTTTCCATTCATCCCCCTCTCTGATGCGGATGAGATTATAAGCACCTCTTAAGTCCAGTTTGGTAAAGATGTGGGCACCTTGGAGGCGATCAAAGAGTTCAGAGATGAGGGGTAGGGGGTAGCGGTTCTTAACCGTGATTTTATTAAGACCGCGGTAGTCAATGCAAGGACGTAGGGAGCCATCCTTTTTGGACACAAAGAAAAATCCGGCTCCGGCAGGAGAGGAGGATTTACGGATAAAGCCCTTTTTTAAATTTTCCTGGACGTATTCAGACATGGCAAGAGTCTCTGGGGCGGACAGAGGATAAATTCTGCCCCGGGGTGGAGTAGTGCCCGGGAGGAGGTCGATAGGACAATCATAAGGCCTGTGAGGAGGTAGAGTCTCAGCTTGTTTTTTGCAAAAAACATCCGCAAAGTCCATATAGGCCTTAGGGAGACCGGTTACAGGAGGAACCACAGAGTCACGGCAAGGGTTACTGGGAACCGGTTTTAGGCAGTCCTTGGAACAAGAGGGCCCCCAACTCTTGATCTCCCCAGTGGACCAATCCAGGGTTGGGGAATGAAGTTGAAGCCAAGGAAGTCCAAGGAGAATTTCAGAAGTGCAATTGGGGAGGACCAAAAGTTCAATCCTCTCGTGATGAGGTCCGATGCGCATTAGAAGGGGCTCCGTGCGGAAACGTATGGTACAGTCCAATCTTTCATTGTTTACACAATTGATGTAGAGGGGTCTGGCGAGACTGGTCACCGGGATGTTGAACCTGTTGACGAGAGAGGCCAAAATAAAATTTCCTGCAGATCCGGAGTCCAAGAAGGCCACAGCAGAGAAGGAGAAGGCAGAGGCAGACATCCGCACAGGCACAGTAAGACGTGGAGAAGCAGAGTAGACATCAAGGACTGTCTCACCTTTGTGCGGAGTCAGCGTACGTCTTTCCAGGCGGGGAGGACGGATAGGACAATCCTTCAGGAAGTGTTCGGTACTAGCACAGTACAGGCAGAGATTCTCCATGCGGCGTCGTGTCCTCTCTTGAGGTGTCAGGCGAGACCGGTCGACCTGCATAGCCTCCACGGCGGGAGGCGCAGGAACAGATTGCAGGGGACCAGAGGAGAGAGGAGCCGGGGAGAAGAAACGCCTCGTGCGAACAGAGTCCATATCCTGGCGGAGCTCCTGACGCCTTTCGGAAAAACGCATGTCAATGCGAGTGGCTAGGTGAATGAGTTCATGTAGATTAGCAGGGATTTCTCGTGCGGCCAGAACATCTTTAATGTTGCTGGATAGGCCTTTTTTAAAGGTCGCGCAGAGGGCCTCATTATTCCAGGATAATTCTGAAGCAAGAGTACGGAATTGTACGGCATACTCGCCAACGGAAGAATTACCCTGGACCAGGTTCAACAGGGCAGTCTCAGCAGAAGAGGCTCGGGCAGGTTCCTCAAAGACACTTCGAATTTCCGAGAAGAAGGAGTGTACAGAGGCAGTGACGGGGTCATTGCGGTCCCAGAGCGGTGTGGCCCAAGACAGGGCTTTTCCAGACAGAAGGCTGACTACGAAAGCCACCTTAGACCTTTCAGTGGGAAACTGGTCCGACATCATCTCCAGGTGCAGGGAACATTGGGAAAGAAAGCCACGGCAAAACTTAGAGTCCCCATCAAATTTATCCGGCAAGGATAATCGTAGACCAGAAGCGGCCACTCGCTGCGGAGGAGGTGCAGGAGCTGGCGGAGGAGATGATTGCTGAAGCTGTGGTAGTAACTGCTGAAGCATAACGGTCAGTTGAGACAGCTGTTGGCCTTGTTGCGCTATCTGTTGCGACTGCTGGGCGACCACCGTGGTGAGGTCAGCGACAACTGGCAGAGGAACTTCAGCGGGATCCATGGCCGGATCTACTGTCACGATGCCGGCTGGCAGGTAGTGGATCCTCTGTGCCAGAGAGGGATTGGCGTGGACCGTGCTAGTGGATCGGTTCTAAGTCACTACTGGTTTTCACCAGAGCCCGCCGCAAAGCGGGATGGTCTTGCTGCGGCGGTAGTGACCAGGTCGTATCCACTAGCAACGGCTCAACCTCTCTGGCTGCTGAAGATAGACGCGGTACAAGGGAGTAGACAGAAGCAAGGTCGGACGTAGCAGAAGGTCGGGGCAGGCAGCAAGGATCGTAGTCAGGGGCAACGGCAGGAGGTCTGGAACACAGGCTAGGAACATACAAGGAAACGCTTTCACTGGCACGATGGCAACAAGATCCGGCAAGGAAGTGCAGGGGAAGTGAGGTGATATAGGGAAGTGCACAGGTGATAACACTAATTGGAACCACTGCGCCAATCAGCGGCGCAGTGACCCTTTAAATCGCAAAGACCCGGCGCGCGCGCGCCCTAGGGAGCGGGGCCGCGCGCGCCGGGACAGGACTGACGGAGAGCGAGTCAGGTACGGGAGCCGGGGTGCGCATCGCGAGCGGGCGCTACCCGCATCGCGAATCGCATCCCGGCTGGAGGCGGTATCGCAGCGCCCCGGGTCAGTGGATCTGACCGGAGCGCTGCAGTGAGGAGAGTGTAGCGAGCGCTCCGGGGAGGAGCGGGGACCCGGAGCGCTCGGCGTAACAACTTGCCTTAGCTCCTCTGACTGCTCATGCTCCTCCTCTCCTGTCAGATTACTAGAAAAACCACCAATTTGGCGAAATCTAAACTGTGCTCCACTGTGCCCCTTAATCTCCTCCTCCTCCAGTTCAGCCCCCATAGGGCTAATGTGGCCCTGAGATGTAGGCTCTACGTCTCCAGTGCCCTGACCGGCCATCGTTTCCAACACGTGTTATAATAAATGAAGCAGTGGAATGACGTTGTTCATCCCATAATCCTGGCAACTTACTAATAATGTGGCTACCTTAAAGGGCCTTAGCAAACGGCATGTGTAACATATGAGCTGCCAATGGTTCACATTGAAGTTAGTCAGGGGAGTACCCCTATCCACTTGGATCATCAAGAAATCGGTGATGGCTTTTCTCTGTTCGTACAGTTGGTCAAACATATGGAATTCCAACGCGTGGCAATGTCACAAATCAGACTATGTTGTGTGTTACCGTTCTGACGCTGCAGCTGAAGGAGGGTGTGCATTGTAGTGTACGAGTGGCTGAAGTGCATGCAAAGTTTCCTTCCCATTTATACGATGTCTTGAAGGGGGAAAACTGCAGAAACCGCTTGACAACCAGCATTCCCAGTCGCAGCGCAGACAAGATGTTCTTCCCGTAGTCAGTTACCATGGTTCCCATTTCCAATGTTTGTGGAGTAAACCATGCTCCGATTTCTTTACAAATTACTTTTAGCAGTGGTGACTCTGTTCGCCAAGGCAAACCACGTGAAGAACAGCGTGACACTGCTGTGCCCTGCACACAAGGTATGCTGAAGGTGCGCTGAAACTTGTCTGGGCAGTGGAGACTGAGGACACAGTGGAGGATGAGGATGCAGAGTCGCACACTGTTACAGGACCGATGGCCTGAGAGCGTGGAGGAGGAAGTGTCGTGACCTGTTCAAGTTGGTGTTGTGGCTGCGCAGGAACCACATTCACCCAGTGAGCCGTAAAGGACATGTATTGTCCATGACCATAGTTACAGCTCCAGACATCTGTGCTGGTACTCACCAACAGGATCTAGAACTGGCCGACCTTCTCTTCCACAAAATTGTGAAGGGCTGGTAATGCCTTCTTCGCACTCTCCACCTCATCTCGGCACAAGCCATCAGTTCTCTGAAAGGTGCAGAGTCCACCACTTGAAAAGGGGGGGACTGCAGCACCAGCAACTTGGACAGGAGCACATTCAGCTTGAATGAGTGGGCACATACTGTTTTCTCTTGGACATGGCTTCGCCGATGGATTGTTGGCGAAATGACTGACTAAAATTAGGAGAAGCAGGAGCATCTGGAGCAACAGAAGGAAGGTATGACACACGGCTGCCTTCGGCTGAGATGGTGGAGCCTTGGCTGGCTGAAAGAGGGAGCGGCGTGCCACTGCGTTATGCAGCAGGCTTGACCACTACATTGGAGCCACGGTTCTCCCAGGCCCCTTCATGGTGGCGAAGCATATGTTTACACAGGGCCGTGGTGCCAACAGTGGGACCCTGGCCACGCTTCACCTTCTGCCGACATATTTTGCATGTGGCAATGCTAACCTCCTCTGGATGCTTGATGAAAAACTGCCACACAGCTGAGTAGCTGATTTTCCCACCAACAGTCCGCACTAATTGACTGCTTCTGCTGCAGTCTCCAGGAACCCCTGTTCCACTTCCTCCCGATAAGGTAGGCTGCCGCAAAGCAGGTGGTCTCTCCCGGGCACGTTTAGCTCCAGAATTTCCACTTCTGCCACCATGCTGACTGCCAACCATGCTACCACCTTGCTGGCTCAGCTGCTGCCTCACAGGTAACCTGCAACTCTCTTCTCCTGATAATGATGAAGCCCCTTCGGCACCCGGCTCCCAAGTGCGATCAGCTTCATCATCGAGTTGTCTCTGCACGTCACTGATGTCCTCCTCAGGTTCCTCAACAGTGCCTGCTTCAGGACCCTGAATGCTGGCAAAACTGCCTCACTTGTCAATCTCCTCATCACTACTTGCCCGCCAAGCGGGGGAAGCCGCAGATGTCTCCTCCACTTCTTGGCTGGGCAGTAGCTGCTGACTGTGCTCTATTAGATCGCCCTCACTGAATAGGGGAGCTGAAACCATAACATAAGATATTTCTTTAGGGGAAGGAACGGTATAGGAAAGAGGAGGCAATGGTAGGACAGGGACTGCTCCCAGGCCATGCCAATTGAGGGTTGTGTCTGAGGAACCCACCGACTGTTGACTGGGGGTGTGTGATGTCCCTTGCTGATATCGGGAGCTCAGGCCTCGTGCTGCAACTCCTGCTGCCACTCGCCCCTAGTCTGCTGTGTTTCTGCCCGTTGAATTTAGGCTTCTGCCACTCCTCTGTGCACGTCCTGGCACTTCTCTGCCTTGACATACATAGTGCGTATATGAGGGGAGTACAATACGTTTTACTGTGCTTAAAACAGTATTTATCTAGAACAGCAGCAGTTGTGTACTTTTGGCTGTCCTTTCACAGTATCTAGGCCCTTGACAGATTTAAAGGTACAAAATAGTACACTACTTAGATGTGCATATGTGGTATGCACTTATGAGGGCAGAAAAATGCTCTACAGTATGCTTAAAAAAAGTATTGAAGTAAAACACCAGCCGGTGATTACTTTTGCCTGGCCTTTCACAGTATCTAGGCCCTTGACAGATTAACAGCTACAAAATAGTACACTAATTAGAAGTATGTATGTGTTATGCACTTATGAGGGCAGAAAAATGCACTACAGTACGCTTAAAAGAGCGTATTGGAGTAAAACACCAGCCTGTGATTACTTTTGCCTGGACTTTCACAGTATCTAGGCCTTTGACAGATTAACAGCTACAGAATAGTACACTACTTAGATGTATGTATGTGGTATGCAATTATGGGGGCAGAAAAATCAGCTACAGTATGCTTAAAAAAACGTATTTTTGCACAACACCAGCAGTACACAACAGTGCTGCAGCACAAAAAAGCTGTGTACTAAACCCCAAATTGCACTCTGTCAAAGACTATTAAGAATGGACTGCTGAATATTATACCGTCTATAACCAGCCGATGATTTGTTGAGGAACAAAGACACAGAATTGTGCTGAAAAATTATTCCTGCCTCCTCTGCTAAGGTTTATGAAGTTGAGGCAGCTTGTTGAAATGTATGAGGCAACACACAGCTTTCTGCCCCTCTCTGTAATGCAATGCTGTAGTAAGTGAATGGGAGGCTAAAGCTGCTGTAAAATCCTTTTCAGTAAAAAAAAGCACTGCTCTCTGTCCACCAGAACGCTCAGGTGACTAGGATGTGAAACGCTGCTGGAAATAGCTTTTCTGTGTAATACACACACATAATGTCCGTCCTATCTCTCTGCAGTGTAATGAATGAAGTGACTGGCCGCAATATGGCAATAATGCCTATTATATAGGGCTGTGACATCACAGGGGTGACTGGCTGCATCCTGCATGTGATTCAGGGTCATCCTGCCTACCCGCCTTACCGCTTTGCCTTACCGCTTTCCCAGAGCTCTTTGCCCCATGTACTGACATGTGGATCCGCCATTTTAGATGCCCTGGAGCCTGGACCACACTAAATGGAGTTTAATGAAATGATTAGCGTGATAGAATCGCATTCATTGCAAATCAAATTTTTTCATGAAATGAAATGAAAATTCGAAACGAATTTGGATTCGTCAGCTTTGATTCGCTCATCTCTAGTTGTGATGTCACGACCCCCGCAGCCTAAACCCAGCATTCAGAACAAAATGTTCTGAACGCTGGGGCAATGGAGTACCCCTTTAACACTCCGGGTGGCTGACATAGTCTGTGCTGATTAGTAGAGGCCTGTGAGCTAGATAAAGTTGTAGTGCAATTGTACATTATTTGTAGTAAAAAAAGAAATAACTATTTCAAAATATATTTCCAATCAATATGTACTTATAAACATTTGTTCTAGAAAATAGATACTTGTGTTATTTTTTTTTTTCTTACAAAAGGCTGCTAGAAAGTATTTCTGCACAACTTTATCACTTCATTTTGGATGTAGCCAGCATACAAGGAAAGACTGATTCCTTCATTAGGTATATGGCATTTATACATTTGGTGGTGATTCAGCAATTTGTCACTAGTAGATAGCAGGTCATTAAGCTGCATTATCTAAGGTACAACATGAAATGACTGGATGACAAATTGTTGCTTTTATGTATGCTGTATAGTCAGATCCACACTGTCTCCTGACACACATTTCTGCAGCTAGATTATATTAAATGTCTAATACTTCTACTGTAATTTAAGAAAAATGCACCTAAAAAAAGGAAATAAGCTGCACTTCAATGGATAGGATAGTTTGTGGTACAAGTAATTTAATTTTCCATAATGACATTCTCTGTTCCATGGAATGAGCTGTAGAAAAAGTCATAATTAAATCTGTTAATGTTGAACATTTCTGCATTGGTTCTAGTGATGAAAATACATTTACTTATTTAAAAAGTCTTGTTAAATAAGTTAAAGAAAAAGTCTGATAGATAGATAGACAGACAGACAGACAGATAGTTTTGATGCATAACATGATTTGGCTTGAGACATGGTACAGTAGTTCTGAACATGTTTTTCAATGGGATGAGCCAGATGTATATCTTAATTGCATGTTTTGCGAGCCAGATGGTGCTGAAAAACCAGAAGAATTTAAACCTGATTAGGATAAATACGGGTCTATTCAGAGAATAAACCATTAGCACATTGAATGGGCAGATGGTCTGACATATCACATACAAATAACAGCCAGGTACTATGCATGAAGTGTCCTCTGATTTGTACCTGTGATTAATGACTTCTGTATTATATAAGGAGCTTCTGGCACATTCCATACCATGAATATGTAACTTGTTATATCTGGCTAGTACGAGGTATATACCTAGTTGCCTAGGCCTTAAAAAAGTATACAATTGTTACAGTTTAAAAAGTACCTATTTTCCAGGACATTTCAAACCAAGTACACCCATAAACATTCCAGATTTAGTGTTGGATAAACTTGAGTTTACTTCTAGAAGCTTTCAGTAACATAAATAATTGCATTACAATGGGCTTTAAAGGGGTTTTCCAATTAGCAAATTATGTTTATATGTGTGCCCACTTCCCTGCTACTATCTCTTTCACAAAGCCTTACTTTCCAATGCTCCACTCTTCCGAGATCATGATCTGCATGAGCCATTGGCCCATACAGTGGGAGTTAGGGTGTCCCACCTAAGCAGCAATGGGGCAGTGGGGAAGCTAAATATGTGTTTTTCTTTTTTTCTTTTATCATCTTGTCTTAATACAAATGTAAAACAATACTTACTTACTGGAAATCCCCTATCATCCTGTTACACTCTGCGCTCCGGCCACAAGCACAAGCTGTGAGCGTAGAGTCCTTTGTCCTTGTCTGCCGGCGGGGCCGGGATTCGCATCGCGGGATGTGGCCGCATGCGAATCCCGGCCCGTCACTCACCATGCTCTGCTGCCACCTCCTCCCCTGAGCTCTGAAATTTGAAGGGCCAGTACGCCCAAAATTACTGTTTGCTCCTGACACTACATTATAAAGTCCCTGCACCTCCCACAATTCCCTGCCGGATCTTCAGTGCCCCAAGCCTGAGATTAAGCATCCCTTATAGCCTGTTAGCCTTACCCGTGTATCCAGACCTTCTGCTACGTTATTAGACTAAGCACCTTTGCCGCCTGCCTTGACCTTCTGCTACGTTTGATTATGCTACTGCCTTATCCTGCGGTACCTTGCCTTGCCCAGCTACCTGTGTGGTCGAGCCGTGTTGGGGGTAGCGACCTGGGTGTCACTTGCCACAGCAAGCCCATCCTGCCTTGCGGAGGGCTCTGGTGAATACCAGTGGCACCTTAGACTCCGCTCCTCGATACGGTCTGAGCCATCTGCCACACAGGTTAGAGGATCCACATCCAGCTTCGTTACAACCCCCAATGATGGTGGTGAAGAACTGCCAGCACTATTAAAAAGATTACAATAAGATAAATCTATTATACCTTTACATTTCATGTCTGGGTATTTATTTTCACAAAAAATACCCTTTGAGGGCCATGCAAGTGTCAAGGAGGCATAGTCTATGGTATGCTGTAACCTTAGCCATCGATGTCTCTTTGAATTGAGTCCCCATATTGATAGACAGGCAGGGCCCAACTAACACCCCGAGCCCTGCTAAAACCCCACCCATTTTATCCATTTGAAGCCCAGGTGCGAAAAGCGATTTAAGCCTCAGCTTCTATTACAATGAGTGCCCCCGGCAAAATAACAGTGCTAATAGAGATGTGTTGCTGTGTGTCTGCCGATGCAGGTACATTGAGGCCATGTTCACACAACAGAATTTCCAAGCGGAATCTGGCAGAAAAATTCCACTCAGAAATTCCATTGCAGCAGAGTCCCATTGTTTTCAATAGGTTTCTGATGCACCATTCATAAGGCAAAATTCACAGCACCTGCACTGCAGTTGGATATGGCAATGTATGGTCAGGATTTTAGCAGGACTTGATGGTATTAACCCAGCCCTGTCTATCTATCAATATGCTAGAGGGCGGTAGCATGTCTGTAGTCAAAGAAATGCACAACAGTACTTCATGGAAGCATTTGCTAAAATACAGTATGTGAAGGTTGCAAGGCATATGCCATGCAGGGATCGAGACAAACTCTGGTCACCTAATTTCACCTTCAACCACTACAAAAAGATAACACTCTGAACGGTGAGATGGACAGTATTTTCATGTATTCATTTTAAGATTTTTGTTGTAAAATACACTATGTATTTATTTTCCTGCTTTAAGTAAATTGGTCCTATTACCTTACCTAATCACCTAATCACCTCACAGCTCTGAGGTCTAACTCTTACTACAAAAAACTTTCCTTAATTTTAAACCCATGTAATCTCTGGCAATTCCTTAACCAGTTTAGTGCTAACAAAACTACATGGACGAATTCATCCAATCGTTTGTGTTCCCGGATGGCATAACACACCACATAGTAAATTATCCCAAATAAGAATTACAGAAGTAATGTTGGTCACACCTTTATAATAAATATAAGAATACTAAACAAAATTTTCAACATGAGTTAAAAGCTCATGTATATTCTGATATGCAAGGCAGCACCAAAACTGATTACGTCTTTACACAGGGTAAGAAAGTAAACCCCATTACAGGACAATCTTAAGACACTTAATTGGCTGGCCAAAACCCCCACCCCTGCCTCAGCATCAAAGCCAAACTATATTCGGGCACTTGTAGGCCAGACAAAAACATGGCTAACCTAAACAATCTATTATGCCATAGCAAATTCTTTTTTGTCCCCTTCAGCATCTTGTGCCTAATGGCTGTCCCCAATAAGCTGAACATGCTGATAAACTAGAATTTGCAAAAGGTTTCAGGAGTTTTCCCTAGTGGCCTTGTCTCTGTCTCCTCTCCAAACTTTCTATGACATTTTTTCTTACCACACTAAAACAGAATGCAAAAATTCAACAAAACATGTCAAATTCTACCGAATAACAGACAATAACTCAGTCTACTTTATTCTAGCAAAATTGCTGTCCCCAGCCTACCTGTTTATGCTACCAAAATTGCTGCCTACCAGTCAAGGAACAAAGCCAACAAAGCCTGTGAACACCTACTCAATAAGCCTTAGAATTTACAAAGCCCAGGTCAATCACTATATTACCTTTTATATTAACTAGGTGAAAACTTCTACCCATAACTCAATTTTCCTGATATTCTACATCTTCAGTAGAGTTGAACTCAAATGGCTCACCAAACTTTTCAATAAAGTTCAGGTAATGGCAAACTGGCTCTCTCCAAATCATCAAATAGAATACACCTCAAAACACATATGTAACACTGCCTAAGAGCTTTAATGCCATGTATAACACTACTAGTGTCACCTAGGAATGTACTCAAATAGTTTTAAAGGGGTTTTAAGGCTAAGTTAAAGGGGTACTCCGCCCCTAGACATCTTATCCCCTATCCAAAGGATAGGGCATAAGATGTCAGATCGCCGCAGTCCCGCTGCTGGGGAGCCCCCGGGATCCCCACTGCGGCACCCCGCTATCACTACAGCACAGAGCGAGTTCGCTCTGTACGTAATGACAGGCAATACAGGCGACGGAGCAGCGTGACGTCATGGCTCCGCCCCTCGTGAAATCACGGCCCGTCCCCTTAATGCAAGTCTATGGGAGGGGGTGTGATGACCGCCACACCCCCTCCCATAGACTTGTATTGAAAGGGGCGGGCCGTGACATCACGAGGGGCGGATCCACGATGTAACGATGCTCCGGCCCCTGTATTGCCCGTCATTACGTGCAGAGCGAACTCGCTCTGTGCTGTAATGATAGCGCAGAGCCGCAGCGGGGATCCCGGGGATCCCCAGCAGCGGGACCGCGGCGATCTGACATCTTATCCCCTATCCTTTGGATAGGGGATAAGATGTCTAGGGGCGGAGTACCCCTTTAATGTCAAATTTACAGTGACATGCGATAGCCCATTGTATCTAACAGCATGTTTAAAACACACTGCACTAGTAGATTTTGTATACTTTTTAACACTAAAATAAAGCTGCAAAAAGTATCCCTTTTTGTTGGCAGATGCCTGTCTATGTTAAAATGCATACAGAGGTATCGAAGGATGCAAAGTGTTCCTAAAATTCTCACTTTTGGTAGTTTTAATAGGATCGGTGTCCCAAAATAGTGAAAATGAAATAGGTTTTTAAAAAAAAAGAAAAACTAAACAATTATCCCTTTTTTGGGGATCATGGGTTGTGTATGTGTAGATTTGGCTGTCAGTAGCAGCAGCAAAGGTAATGGAATGATGGTAGTTGTAGCCAACAGACAACATGCTGTGGGGGACTGGTTGTAGTTGTAGTAGTCAGTGTAAAGTACAGCAGGCAATGGTGGACTGTTGTTGTTATAGTAGCTAGCAGAAAGCAGGCAGTGGTGGACTGGTGAGAGCAGTAGAAGTCATTGGACAGCAGAGAGTGGTGGACTGATGGGAGTTGTAGTAGCCACCAGACAGCAGGCAGTGGTGAACTGATGGTAGTTGTAGTAATCAACAGACAACAAGAAGTGGTGGACAGCAGGCAGTGGTGAGCCGGTGGGACTTGTAGTAGCCAACAGACAGCAGGAAGTGGTGGACTGGTGGGACTTGTAATAACCAGTGAACAGTAGGCAGTAGTGGACTGGTAGGAGTTGTAGTAGCCACCAGACAGTAGTTAGTGATGCTGGTAGTACTCTCTAATCAGTGGCATCAGGGATTCATTTTAACAAATGGTTTTTTTTCCACATTGCTGGCAGATAATCTTGTTTGCTTAGGGGTGACAATGGCATTGCCATGCTGAACACTCTCTCCCATGGTACACTGGAAGGTTGAAGTCCTGGTGACCCAGAAATCCATGGGGTCTGGGCTCATAGTGTGTCATAAAAAGAGAAAAGCTTATGTGTGCATCAACCTGGTTGTTCAGGTGGTGGCAAAGATCCCTTTGGTAATGCTTCATGTCAGGGTAGAATACCGAGATAAAAAACTTTGTCATCATGTACTCCAACGTAAAGATGCTGCTGCTGCTGCTCCTGCCTCTTTCAGGGGTAGCGCTGGCAGACTAAGTGGGGAGTGGACAGTGGATGCCCGTTCAGCAGGTGTTTGGTGCAAGCTGGCTGCATAGCTTGTTCCTAGAAAAATCCAATTTGCCCTTCTTCTCAGAAGGTGAAAACAATTCCCCCAGTTTGGCTTTATACTGAGGGTCTAAAAGGTATGGCTACTCATCTTTTTCATTCACGAGAGCAATAGCCTGAATGGCTAAACCCAACCCACACTTTCCTGTAAATGGCCAGCACATGAAAAACATTTGACAAGATTTAGCACGTGTCATACAGGGAGAATGTGTCACTTCACCTAGATGCAACGCAGCCATGATTTTTGTGCCATTGAAGGCGACCACGTTTACCAGTCTCAGATGATGAGCAAAGAGCAAGTATTAAACTTCCTGCTTCAAACAGGACAGCAACTCCTTCGCTGTTCGTCTTTCCCTCCCAATGCTTAGCAGACATTATACAGCATGGCAGTGCTTGACTTTGCACCATTGTATGAGAGGAGGAGGAGGAGGAGGGAAAGCTGCACTCTCTCCTGCATAATGCAAAATGTTCATGCAGGAGGACCTGGAGGAGGAGAAGGATAGGTAGCAGAAGTGGAACTGAAGTAGAATGACTGCTTCAGGTATACAGTGCTTATCTATTCCCGGCCAAATTGAATATATAATTTATATGATTATGTTTTAAATATATTCTCATGCTTTATCTTCGTTCTACCACATTATCCTGTTTGATAATATATTTAAACATTCTTGCCCTAAAATAAAGTCCTATCTCATCTGTCCTATGTACTTCTCCAACTCTTTTTCTTCTTGCTGTACATTAGACGAGTCATGGCTATTCCATGAGCCCCCTTGCCACAGACTTTGTACATAGGTTTTCAGATGCTGTCCCTTACATATTTAATCTTTTTTACTATTTGGGTATTTCTTCAGGGGTGCATGGGGTTCATCTGGGTATTCTTCATAGTCTTCATAGTAGCATTGTCCATGGCTTTTTCACACATCGGGCATGGTAGAACACAACAGATGATTAAAGCTAGGAGAATGAGAATTGTTAGAATTGATATTCTTGATAGTCATCCCCTCCATTCCACTAAAATATTGGTCCCAGGGGTCTGACACGCCTGAATTTCTTTTGAGTTCTATTGACAGGCTTTCTAATTTCTTTATTGCTAGGGTTACTTTACCATTGGGGCCTGTATTATCTGGGATGTACGTACAGCAGGTATCCCCAAACATTTTACACACCCCTCCTTTTTCTGATAGAATCATATCTAAGGCCATCCTATTCTGGAAGGTCATAGTAGATGTGGCACTAAGCTGTTCAGCTTGTCCTTTAAGAGCCTCTATTGAAAAATGTATAATATGATTATAATATATGTAGTTAATCCCATCTACATTTTTATTTATAGTAACTAGGGGAATTAGAAAAGATTCAAATCCTGCTTTTACTTGGTCTTTAGCCTTAAACTCATTTGGGACCCCCCTTGGAACTCCAATGACATCTATGCACACATGCGGGTAAAGGCTTCCTTTGGAGGCTTCTTGTTTTCTCCTATGATGGATCTCTGGTATCTCTGCTGGCTCATGGTTAAAGATATGCACAACCGGGTTCTAAGTTTCATGTCTCCACACAACCAGTAGATATCACCTAGAGACTGGACTTGGCATTGTAGTTTGGCTTTCATTATTACTCAGTAGATGGAGCAGTAACCCTTAGAAAAATTTCCCATCAATCTGCCTTGATCACCTGCAATGACATAACAAGTATAATTTCCAGGGTAAATGGTGATACCTTTTCCTGGTCTAGGGGTTTTAGTGGTTATGGGATATTCTTTCTTCCACCATTCACAATCTGTGTGATCAGTGGCGCTATTGGTGTATAGGCTGAGGAAGCAGTCCTCTATTTGCTCTGAGATATTTAATGGGACTGTACCTAGATGAGGTCTAGCACTAAAACAAACATAACAGTTTGTTTTATTACCTTTCCCTGCGGTATACCTCATCCACTCCAACCAGAGATTAATATCTGAGTAACCTGTTTCTATGGCCATGGTGTCTAAAAAGGTGGGATTTGCAATTGCTACAAACTTTTGGTAGGACTGGTTATGATGGTTTATAGCACGGATCAGCGGTTTATTAGGTTCTTATTTGTCTTTACTGTATCTATGGCTAGGGAATCAGTACAGTTAGACAAGGAGATACTGATATTGGCCCACCCCAGGCAGTTAGATGAAGTCTACTCATAGTCTATGAAACAGGTAAGATGATTATGGAGCGTGTTGGTCAGGTACCTTTATTGTTTTACCTAGGTCATATGTCAGATGTAAATGATGACATCTGTACAAACCTCCTTTCTGCATTGTTGAACCCTGAGGCCACCCAATGTACGGACATTACTATACACATAGCTCCCTTCTGCTTAGTGTATGAGGTAATACATGTTACCAAGGGGTACAAGACTGCTGGCACACTCAGTTTCTTACCAACTCTCTAGATACCATTTTTGCCCTGTACCACCTCTTTCTTCTTCCATTGGTCTCTCTCATCATGCATTGCTAGTTCCTGCAGAGACTTAACCAGAAAGATCCACACTCCCCATCCACCTGTACACTCTGTACCGTCATTGTGGGAGGACAGGAGCACTGCAGCCTTGGCAACCTCCTTCCCCATTTAGTCCCCTTGGCTTCTGGGGCTGTTTCCTTCATGTGGCTCTGATCTTTACGGAGGCCACTTTCTCTGGCTGCTCTCGGACTTTGAACACTTGAATTGCCAACTACAGATTGGTTCGCCCCAGGATTCAAGAAAACCTTCACTCCAATAGGCCCTTACTTGTGGGTGGTAACAAAAGTGTACCCGTACTCATTATGTCTTACCTTCAGATATCTTACACATCTCAGTGAATATCTTCAACTCTACTTCTCTGAACCACCAGCTCAGATGAGTGGTTTATTGCAGTAGAACTTCATTCTGCGTGTGGTCACTCCTGTCTTATGTATTACATCTTTACATTACTTGGAACAAGCTTACATTTCTAACTCAGCATCAACCTTGGATTCTCTGATATCCTATCATGGCTCTTGAATATTTAACCTTATAAGTTTAAGACAATCAGCGTCTCCAAGTTACACTAAATTATCATTATAAAGTTATCCACTAAAAATTGTTATTATTCAAATAAATGCAATGTAGAATGTATAGGTATATCACAATGTGTATGCAGAGTATGTAGACACTCAAGTTTAAACAGTAGATTTGTAGTTTCTTCAATTAAATGTGACTGTGTTTCAGTAGACCAAGGCTGTTCTGTCAATCTTCCTATTAGCCCCGCCTTTCTCCTCCCACTCCTCTATGTCACCAGTCACCGCCCCTTTGAGTCTGGCTCTCTGCTGTCAGGGTCCGGACTAGTGGCTGGTGAGGACACTGGAGGTGGATCCTCTCTGCCAGAGAGGCGATGACGCGGGCCGTACTGGGGAATCGGTTCTAAGCAGTTACTGGTGTTCACCAGAGCCCGCCGCAAAGCGGGATGGACTTGCTGCAGCAGTAACTACCAGGTCGTGTTCCCCAGTAGCGACTCGACCTCTCTGGCAACTGAGACTGGCGCGGTACACAAGGACTAGACAGAGGCGAGGTCAGACGAAGCAGAAGGTCAGGGAAGGCAGCGAGGTTCGTAGTCAGGGGCAACAGCAGAAGGTCTGGGTACACAGGCTTGGGAACACACTATAACGCTTTCTCAGGGCACAAGGCAACAAGATCCGGCAAGGAGAGGAAGGGGAAGTGGGTTTTTATAGGAATGGGAGTGATTGGGCCAGGCACAAATTAGTGGTGCACTGGCCCTTTAAATTTTAGCAAGCCGGCACGCGCGCGCCCTAGGGAGCGGGGCCGCGCGTGCCGGGAGGAAGCAGACGGGGGCGAGAGGTGAGTGTCATGGGGCACAATCCGAGGGCGGGCACAACCCGTGCCTCGGATCGCGTCCCCTCCGGAGACCAGGGAGCAGCGCTCGCGGTCAGCGATGCCGACCGGAGCGCTGCAGACAGAAGCACGCCGTGAGCGCTCCGGGTCCCGTTGCCTCCCCGGAGCGCTCACGGCATGCTTCTGTCTGCAGCGCGACAGTACCCCCCCCCCCTTGGGTCTCCCCCTCTTCTTGGAACCGAGGAATCTGTAGATGAGTTCCTTGTCCAGGATATTGTCCTCTGGCTCCCAAGACCTCTCTTCGGGGCCACAATTCTCCCAATCAACAAGAAATGTTTTTTTACCTTTGACAACCATGGAAGCGAGGATTTCTTTAACCGAGAAGATGTCTGAGGACCCAGAGACAGGAGCAGGAATGGTGACCTTGGGGGAAAAGCGGTTAAGAATGAGAGGCTTGAGAAGGGAAACATGAAAGGAGTTAGGAATACGAAGAGAAGGAGGAAGATGGACCAGATCAGCAGGCCTTCCTCTAGTACATTTGACAGGTTTTCTGGTCCTACCTTGGCTACACTCTTCACTACCACTACCAGTACCACTACCTTCTTGTTCTGAGCATGTCACTTCCTCCTCACCTGATTTCCACATCCTGTCCAACATTACATCATCATTATCAAACTCCTCCTCATCCTCCCTACCACTCCTGTCAGCATGAACTTCTGATGTCTGATCATGGGCTCCTTGTTCCCCCTTAGCTTATCCATAATGATGCCTTACAGTTTTCCCATGACTCCTACCACCATCAGTTCCGAAGGTGCTGTGCTTCTCCATAGCTTCCACCTCCACCACCTCTGCAACACGCTATCAAAGGCCAACTGTCCTCACACAACTCCTCCTCATAGCCAATGCTATACCCCTGCTTAGCAACAGTGGGGGAAAGCAAAGACAGATGATGGAACAGATGGTCTAGGATGGACGTCACCATTATGACGTCATATCGTCAGACTCTTCTGCCTACTGAGATGACAGAAAACATGTCAGTTAGTCTGCAAGAGCCATATTATCCTTCAAAACAACACAGCCCCAGAAGATAGTGACAACTTTTCTATTCTTATGCTGCTGCTACTACTACCACCACCAGGAACGTGGCTGCAGTTGCTACCTCTACGTGACCTTGGAAAATGGGTGATACCAACAGAGCTTCTACTGCCAGCAACATGCTTACTACCAATGGTCATGGCAGGGTGCTTTTTCCTGTACCCATTCCTCTGCCAACCATTCCTCTATGGGACAATATTTTTTATTGAAAAAGATTTAGAGATTTTTGTTATGTTTTTGGGGGGACTAGGCACTCACCAAGTAGGATTTATCTTAAACATAGGTAGAAATGCTATCTGTTTCATTTAACCCAAAAAATACTGAAAACTTGGTCTAAAATGCATATTGCACTTTCACATTTAACACTTTAGTGCATATTTATGTTAAACCCAGGTAAAAATGCTATGTGGTTGATTAAACCCAGAAAATAGTTAGTAATTAGACCTTAGATGTCTATCACATGTTTAACACTCAACATTTATAATACACATGCTTGACTCCAGGCTGAGCACACGTCCTGTCCTAAAGGATCCAGCAATATTTCTGTGCACCAAATTTCCATTCTCTTGCCTATTGATATACAGACAGAGCCCACATTACAACTGACATTCCCCACACATACCATCCCTAACTAGGTCTAATAAGGAATACCTCCTCACATGAACCAATGCTTTACTGTGAACAAGAGATTGTTCTGACTAGTTATGTCGCGAACATAACATTTTTGGTTTGCGAACAGCGAACATGAACTTCCGCAAATGTTCGCGAACCGCCGAACCGCCATTGACTTCAATGGACAGGTGAATTTTAAAACTCACAGGGACTCTTTCTGGCCACAATAGTGATTTAAAAGTTGTTTCAAGGGGACTAATACCTGGACTGTGGCGTGCTGGATGGGGATCCATGGCAAAACTCCCATGGAAAATTACATAGTTGATGCAGAGTCTGGTTTTAATCCATAAAGGGCATAAATCACCTATTATTCCTAAATTCTTTGGAATAAGGTGCTTTAGCCCCCTTTAGGCAGCACATAGAGCCCCCCTTTAGGCATCACATAGTTAGATCCCCCCTTTAGGCAGCACATGGATTCCCCCATATTAGGCAGCACATAGTTAGAAACCCCCTTTAGGCAGCACATGGGTAGAGCCTCCCTTTAGGCAGCACATAGTTAGATCCCCCCTTTAGGCATCACACAGTTAGATCCCCCCTTTAGGCAGCACATAGATTCCCCCATGTTAGGCAGCACATAGTTAGAGACCCCCCTTTAGGCAGCATATAGATTCTCCCATATTAGGCAGCACATAGTTAGAGCCTCCCTTCAGGCAGCACATAGAGCCCCCTTTAGGCAGCACATATTTAGATCCCCCCTTTAGGCAGCACATCGATTCCCCCATATTAGGCAGCACATAGTTAGAGCCCCCCTTTAGGCAGCACTGGTTTTATTTCACAGCCAAAAAAGGTATTTTTTATTTTTATTTGAACAACTGTCACACCAAATGTGATTTGCACTAGTGTGACAATGAGCCAAAAAGGTTGTCAGCGGAGTTCCCCTTTTAAGCAGATGTCCCCAACCAGGGTGCCTCCAGCAGTTGCAAGACACACGGACTGAACTTATAGCCCTTTTAATACTGTAGTTAGTTGCTTGAAGGAACTTACGTTTTACACTGGAGTACCCCTTTTAACCAGTGGTTCCCTCCCAACTAGGGTGCCTCCCGCTGTTGCAAGACACACAGACTGATATTTGAGCCCTAAAAAGGGCTTTTTTGGGTGCTGTCCTTAAGGCAGATGTTAGACTAGTGCTTTAGGAGTAAAGTGGACCCTGAATACACCACCTAGCAGCAACCTAGCTATCGATTTCCCTATTACAGCAGGAGCAGCTTCTCTGTCCCTCCACTTTATAAGCCTGCAGCATGCCGAATGAAGGTAAAATGGCGTCCGTGCAGGAGGTAGGAGGGTCTGGAAGGAAGGGACTGCTGCTGATTGGCTGTAATGTGTCTGCTGACTTTGACTCACAGGGTCAAAGTTTACCGCAATGTTAAAGTATAGGGGGCGAATCGAATTTCACATATATTCGCCCGGCGATGCGAACGTGCTAAGTTCTCCGGGAACTGTTTACCGGCGAACAATTCGCGACATCTCTAGTTCTGACCTGTAGCCTGTAAAGAATTTATTTTCCTACTTTTACCCACTAAATAACTGTTCTACCATTATATCACTATTTGTTTGGTTGACTGCACCTTTTCCTGAAAACATAGGTTGATGTGAATTGCATTTCAAAAATGGTATGAACTCTAGGTGAAATCACGAAATAAAATATCCATCGAAATATTTATAAGTGTTACAAAGAGAATAATTAGTAAACAAATAAGAACATTAAGTAATTGACATTAAATACAGGTATATCCAAGCAGCCCCAATGGTAATGGGTAGTTGACCGGACCTGCTCTTGCCCTAATCTGAAAGTCCTGCCTATAGGTAGTAGGTCCCCGGTCCTTATGACCTGGGCCTACTCTGGAACCTCCTTAGAGTCCCCAGCCTCAGACAGAGATATATAGGGCTTTATGCGCAGGTATAGTATAGCTGCATAAAGTAACTTCCCAAATTGTACCCAGATACATACAAACCACAATGGGAAATTATCAATCAACATGTGTCATATAACAGCGTAGACAGAATATGTGGGTGTGCCCCAAGGATAGTAATTAGTATTCACCAACATACATAATTGGGTCAGATAAACATTCAACATCTGATATATGTATTATGCATATAAAGATAGCAACATATATTCATCCAACGCATTTTGCTACCTTGTGGCAACACAGACAGCTCCTCAGGGAAATGTGGGAATACTTAGAAGGGGTCATATACTGACCCGGGCACCAGGGTGTGTGTGTGCCTACAAATGTAGAGCTACATGTTGTTGATGGTAGAGAGCGGTAATCCTCGGTATGTTTTAGATCCGTAATAGGTATGTAGACAGTTGCCGAAAATAGTGAACGATCTTATGGATAGGGTAGTGGGCTCATCCATAGTTAGGGTTGTCTGGTCCTTTGTAACAGATAGACCTGTAGTTCTTGTGGGATATCCACGGGTGTATCCTATTGGTAAGTGGTGGATACGCAGAGGTTGGTCATATATCTTGCCATATCCGGAGTACAGGTGTTACATCCGGCCGGATGATGTCAGGAGGTGTCAGCCTGAAATGATGCCACCCTCGTGTGTGTATACTTTGTTGTGTGGCTCGGGCACTGTCCCGGGATGGTGTGCGCATGAACTCTAGGTGAAAGTTTGCTTCATGATTTTACTTACCATTAAGCATAGGAGAGAGTAAAAGGTTCAGTGGATTTGGCACTGGAAAACTTAACTCTTTAAGGGACAAAAATTGATGTGAGATTAATCTAATTACAGCTAATTATCTGACAGGTGGGCAGAGCACATCCTACTTGCAACCATTCTCTTCCATCTGCTCACATACATTTTTTGGCAATCAGTAATTCCGTTAGACAACAGTTTTCCAATCACCATGGGCTAGAGGTTATGTAGTATGGTCACATGCACTGCCCACACCTTTGAGATAGCTGGAGGTCCGGTGAAATGTTGGGGTGGAAGAGTGTGCTTGTTTTTTAGATCAATGCCCTAGCTCATCCTACTCCAACTGTATAGATAGCACTGACTAATATGACACTGGTTAGATACATGGTACAGGGCAAGCCTGATACCATCTATTCTAAACATTATCAAAAATAATGTTTTCAGGAGGTATGCAATACCTTGCAGGGAAGCACGGCTGACCTGAATTATACAGCTAGCCGTTAGATTTGAGAGTTTTCTTAGCCAGAGTTATCTGACCTAGGAATGAAAGTGCTTCAATTATATTGTTTAGTGTTAATTTTTAGTTAATTATAACAGCTGACTGGACCATTGCTATGTGAGCTGATACATGTTGTGGAGGTATGACAGCTGGGCACGTCTTATGAGCATATATTTCCAATAATACAACCAGTCTGAACATGGCCGGAATTTATTATCACCCTTTGCAGTAGTTATTCCTTCAGCGTCTGACAGCCCCAGGAGTGTTCCTAATAACATTCACTCTGCCTAGGAATGAAAATGCATCATTCAGGCAACTTACTACTTGCAACAGTCTGCCCAGTGATTCTGTCAGTTGTATGTAACTGCTGAGATGTTAGATCTAATTGATCAAGAAGTGGCCAGTTGGGTCCATAGATATGAAGGCAGATGCATGGTAGCTGTTGCCATATAATAATAATAATAATATGGGTGGCTGCCCGTCTCTCAGGCTTACATGGACATTATCTACTTTTCTGTAGCTATCATGTGCTTGTGACGGTTTGATCCTATTATTATAATGGTTTAATCGGTCTGAGTATGGTCAGATCATTATAATAATTTGTTATGGCTGTTGTACTCTGAACAGTTCTCTGTGTGGGTTAGGTGTATAATCAACAGCACTCAACTGATAATTTTTTTTTTATCTCATACAATATATAATGAATAAGTGTTTAGTTTTAGTTATATTATGTTATCTTTATATGTAGCCAGCACCTATACCCAATACACGCGTGCATTGATAGTGGATCCAACATGTCATCCAATCAGAGGCTGCATGCCCAGCAGAGGTGAGTGAGTGTTAGGGTCCCATACGATATGAGGACAACTCCGCGAGATGGATGGGGGGGGGACACTATTTGATCAAAAAGTGTGCTAAGAGCCTCCATTTTGTTGGCCAAGTGTGCTGCTGCCATTTTCCTTTTTTTTACATGTTTTGTACTTGCCGCAGCAGCATCCACCCATGTATTGGGTATAGGTGCTGGTTGCATTTTTGTTTTATTGTTTTTGCTGTGCAATTTGGGGGGGAGTGGCTGCCTCTGTAGCCGTGCATCCCCTCCCCTATTTCACAGGAGGTGGTTTGGATTGATAGTGGATCCAACATGTCACCCAGTCAGAGGCTGCATGCCCAGCAGAGGTGAGTGACTGTTAGGGTCCCATCCGATATGAGGCCATCTCCGCGTGGTGGATGGGGGGACACGTTTTGATCAAAAAGTGCTGTTTTGCACCCGCATAGTGCTTTACCGCCATATATGGGGTATTTCCTTATTCTGGAGAAATTGGGCTACAAATTTTGTGGGGCCTTTTTTCTCTTACTACTTGTGAAACTAAAAAATGTATGGTTAATACCAGCAATTCAGTGGTAAAAGTCAATTCTACTTTTACGACCCACTGTTCAATAAACATGTGAGGTGTAAGTACTCACTATAACACTTGTTACTTTACTTGAGGGGTGTAGTTTCTAAAATGTTGTCCCATGTGTGGAGTTTCTGCTGTTCTTGCACAATGAGGGCTTTGTAAATGCATATGGCCCCAGACTTCAATTCCAACAAACTTTTCACTCCAAAAGCCCAATGGCGATATATCAAGTCCTCCGCTCGATCTCCCTTACCACTGCTCTAGTGCTCCGACCAGGGAGGTGGCGTTCCTCTCCACGTGCAGCAGACAGACAATAGATGAGGTCCGGCACAATAGTAGCAGGTAAAATCCGGTGCTTTATTCAATATGCAGAATAACAAATAGTACAGGCGACTGTCTCCTGTACTATTTGTTATTCTGCATATTGAATAAAGCACCGGATTTTACCTGCTACTATTGTGTCGGACCTCATCTATTGTCTAAAAGCCCAATGGCGCTCCTTCTATTCTGAACATTGCAGTGCTCCCACAGAGCACTTTACATCCACATATGGGGTATTTTCTTTATCAGGCAAAATTGCACTACAAATTTTGGGGGCCTGTTCCCCTGTTAACCCATGGGAAAACTAAACATTCGCGGTAACACTATGAATATAGTGTGAAAAATCTAATTTTTCACTTTTATGGCCCACTGTTCAAAAACCCTGTGAGGTGTAAGTATTCACTGTAAACCTTGTTACATTCCTTGAGGGGTGTAGTTTCCAAAATGGTGTCACATGTTGGGGATTTTTGCTGTTCTGGCACCATTGGGAGGCTTGTAAATGCACATGGTCCCCGACCTCAATTTCAGCAAAATTATCTCTCCAAAAGTCCAATGGCACTCCTTCTGTTCTGAGACTTGTAGTGCATCAGCAGAGCACTTAATATTCACATATGGGGCGTTTTCTTAATCAAGAGAAATGGGACTTAAAAGTTTGAAGTCCATTTTCTCCTATTACACCATGTGAAAATGAAAAGTTTGGAGAAACACCATAATTTTAGTGTTAAAAATCTAATTTTTCACTTTTACGGCCCACTGTTAAAAAAAAATGTGAGGTATAAGTACTCACTGTAACCCTGGAGGGGTGTAGTTTTCAAAATGGTGTCACATGTGGGGGGTTTCTGCTGTTCTGGCACCATGAGAGGTTTGTAAATGCACCTGGCCCCTGACTTCAATTTCCTCAAAATTCTCTTTCAAAAAGCCAAATTTTTCTCCTTCTCTTCTGAGCATTGTAGTGCGCTAGCAGAGCACTTAACATCCACATATGGGGTATTTCCATACCCCATTCCAAGAAATGGGGTTTTAAATTTTGTGGGGCATTTTCTCCTATTTTTTTTCGTGCGTATGCCATTGACCATGCCAATTAATGATATATTTTTATAATCTGGACATTTCCACACGCAGCAATACTACATATGTTTATTTTTATTTACACAGTTTTTTTTTAAATGGGAAAAGGGGGGGTGATTCTTACTTTTATTAGGGAAGGGGTTAAATGATCTTTATTAACTTTTTTTTCACACTTTTTTTTTTTGCAATGTTATAGCCCCTTCTAGTGGCTATAACACTGCACACACTGATCTTCTACAGAGATCACTGCCATGCATTAACATGGCAATGATCAGTGTTATCGGTGGTCAATTGCTGAAGCCTAGATTTCAGGCTTGGAGCAATCAATCACCTATCAGCCACGTGTGAGGCAGGTAACACACCCTCAGGTCACGTTCTAGCTAATCGGGACATTGCAATTTTACCACGATGATCCAGATCAGCCCGATTGAGCTGCCGGGAGTGTATTTTTGTTACTTTAGACGCAGGGATCAACTTTGAATGCTGCATCTAAATAGTTAATAGAATGCGACACAACGATAGGTGCTGCACACTTTTAGCCCATGGTCCCGGCTTTCATTAGCCACCGGGACCAACCCGCTGTGACCCCGCGTTATAGACCGGGACCGGACGCAGGGCGTACAGGTACGCCCTGCCTCCTTAAGAGGTTAAGTGGTTAAGGGTTTAAAGATGTTTTCGTTTTATAATTGTAGAAAAGTGACTTGTAAAATTTTAAATAAAATGCAATAGAATTTAAATAAATAATTTCGATACATAGAAGTACTGAATGGAAGGTAACTCTTGTCATTACATTCTCATGGCATGAAGGACATTTCCCAAACAATCTGCATGTCATACTGAATAACAGTATTATTTCACTAACACAGCAGACTCCCTATGCGTGTTACGACAAGGCAATGTGTTCTACACACCTATTGAGGCTCTCTGTAGCCCAGAAATAGCCATTTTTAATAGCGATTGGCCGCAAATAAATTTGGACTGAACCAAATTTTTTCGGGAAATTTGGTGAATCGGCCGAATCAAGTTTTCCAAAAATTTGCTCATCTCTAGTAACAACTCTTTAGTGAACCAACAGCTGTCCAAATCAAAGCCCCAGGAATAAAATCAAGTGTAGTCACAGCAACGGTAAAATATCCATTTATTAGAAATCCATAAAAAAATTCAGGAGATACAAAAAAGGAGCAACCAGCATGTAAGAGGTCGAAACCTCCCCCTCTGACGCGTTTCCGCCCTACCGTGCCTTAATCATCTATGATTAAGGCCCGGTATGGGCGGAAACGCGTCAGAGGGGGAGGTTTCAACCTCTAACATGCTGGTTGCACCTTTTTTGCATCTCCTGAATTTTTTAATGGATTTCTAATAAATGGATATTTTACCGTGCTGTGACTACACTTGAATTTTTCTACCTTGGAGGCAGTGAAGGAGGACTGATTGCACGAGCACGGAGAAGGTGAGCGCTTCTAATTTTCTTCGTATTTTTGTTTCCCCAGGAATAAATACCTCAAAAGCCAAGATTTATGAATGTTGCAGATCCAATATATAATATTATAGTATAAAGTATTCATATGATATAAACGGGGAATTTCACACTTGATAGACATGTTAGGTACAGCTAGCTGGTAGTATGTCACATGCTTTATGTCACAGCCCATGAACAATGTGAAGAATATAGACTTGAAAATTGTTTGGCTTATAGTCCTCCCAAGTAGACTGGTTATTTATCCCTAGTGATACGTGCTAAGCTAAGAGTTATCCAGAGGCTCTGACCTGTAGTACACTGCAATTGCAGGATGAGATTAGATACTTTAGACTATAACTTGTGACTTCACTTTAGACTGACTTTACTTTAGGCTGACTTGGCTGTACTTCCTGGCAGCTATCCATGTGTGATTGCATACTTTAGGAGTCTTCATGGGGCAGTTCCGAGGTAAACTTCGCAAAGTCTTCCTCCCTCACCTATGCTTCCTTGGGTTACTTTTAACCGTCACTATCCAGATGACATCCTGAAGGGAGACTCCAGAAATGAAACCTTCACTTTGGACAGGCAAGCCCAGAGGATACCCAAACCCGGTCCTTCCTTTACTAGAGGGCCTGTCAGCGTTGCTCTTGTCCCTAAAGCATCCACTTGTGTTGTTCCGACCCCTTAATTGGGACAAGCCAGAAAGGTTGCAGCTTGTTGTCTAGACCTGGAATATTGTAGTTGGAGGAAGGTTCCCACTGAAAGTGTGAGAGGCCAGAGCCTTACTAACTAACATGGGGACTGTGATGGAGACAGGAGGACAACCATTAGCCTTTAAATGGCTAAGGGGTGGACATGTGACATGTCTTCAGCTTAACATAGTGAAGATAGGGATTTTTGGTACAGGCAGTTAACCCCTTGCACTTGCATTGGCTCAGTGCATTAAGAAGAAATATTCATATAAAAACGAAAACAGGTAACTCTCTCTGTTCTTTCAGCTAGTAAGTTAGTACTGTACATAAACAATTTATCTTCATTGCAAAAAGCTAATTGCTCAGTTAAAATAACAGGTTATACACATATTCATATTCTGCAACAAAACATACATAAACACTCTGATACCAAGTCTGTCCCTGAACCAACACTCTTTTCCATGTTTCCCCATTGCATTGTTCCTGTTTATCTACCCCTTCCTGAAAGCCTCTGGGCTAAATAGAATTTCCATCCCAGAAATTAATGTTGTAATGTGAATGTTGTGATATGACTAATAGGAGTCTTTTTTTCAGGCACCCTTTACATGAATAATATGTTGTAAAAAGCCGAATGAATAAATTAGCTTCTTAAGTCTAAATCTGGATTCAACACCTTCATAGAATGTAATTGTTTATTAAACTGTATTTAAAAGCATGCTGTTCTTTTTTAAGTCTGAATGTCAAACAAACTGTGATATTGAATTTTTTCTTCATTACATGTGTGAATATGAAAAATATTCATTCAATCGTTTTAAGTAGTAAATGTCTTTGAAACCCAGCATAGAACCATTAACCCCTTAACAACGCAGGGCGTATATTTATGTCCTGCGTTGGCTCCCACGATATAACGCAGGGTCACGCGGTGACCCCACGCCATATTTGGTCGGTTATGGCGGCTAACGGTAGCAGGGACCCGTGGCTAATAACGGACATCACCAATCGCGGTGATGTTCGATATTAACTCTTCCGTACAGCCGATTGGGACACCGCAGTGGTCCCGATCAGCCAAACTGAGCGGCCGGGAATGCTTTTTTTTTTCAATTTTAGATGCGGCGATCAAAGCTGGGGACTCACCACTAATGGGGACATCAGCGATGCCGCGATCAATGCAGATCAAGCCATCTATAAGGAAAATGGAGGTACCGTTGTTGTGTTCAGATGGGCTTATTGCGATTGCGGGGTCTGATGAGTGCAAATGGCCACTGGAGGTCTTTTTCCCTCCTCCAGTGTGTAGGATGGCCGATCAGTTTATGTCGTCACTCCTCCTGAGTCTAAGCTACACAATAACAATGTGCATCTGTGTCTGCGGTGCTCACGGTAAAGAACCAGTCCATACAATCTTCATCTATGAGAGAAACGGAGCACTCACCTCGGACACTGCAAGATGCAGAAAAACTTCTTTATTGAAGAAACATGTGAGGCAACATAGCAGGGAGGTGGAAGGTGGTCAGGAACGGGAGGATGCTGCCCGTGGGCAACGATCCGTTGTCGCGCTTCTCGTGCTAACGGACCGTCACACTCGCGCCTTCCTCAGGTCCACAAATATAATTTTGGGTAGCCCTGGTCGGGGGTCCTGCGGGTGGGCAGCGGGTGGGTTTATGGTAAACATGACATGTTCTCTTTATACTGTAAGTAAGTGATAAGCCTACCAGGCTGTATTTGTGCGAAGGGCATTGCATATTTAACGCATGCCCCCCCCCCCGTCACTTAGGTGTGTGCGTTGCGCTTGGCAGTATTTTCAGTTTTCTGTGCACCGCTGTCAGCTCGTACGCCCCCTCTCAGGAGTTGTGGAGTTCGGTGGCAGAGGTTTTCCTGTGATAATAAGCGTCCCTGGTCTACGGTCGGTAAGTGCCAGTGTCCGGCTATGCGGTTCGTTCATTTCATATGTTTTCTGTTTTCGGCTATTTGCTACACATGATGGTGGGCCGGGGGTTTTGGACTGAAGCGCTGCTGCCGGCACAGCGCCAGCACCGGGTCGTTGTTAAGGCATTGTTGGGATCAGTCTGTTAAACTTGTGGGCAATAGTGGTGTTCACTGAACTTACCGTGTCAGCAGCATGTTGGGGTTCCCAGGGAATGGGGACTGCAGGCCCCAGTAAAGTCCATCTTCTTTTTGTGCGGCTACCTGCCATACAGGGACTCTGTCACTAGGTGGCGCTGCCTGTGCATGGTGTTACAGCATGGGGTCGTTATGTGTAATTATGTATTATGTCCCGGTAAAGGGGTGCTCTACAAGCCCGGCGAGCGCTTCTGGGCATCGCGCGGCTACCTGCAGTGATGGGACACCATCAATAGGTGGCGCTGTGTGCGCATGGTGTTTCGGCAGGTAAGATGTCTTGTTGTATAAAGTGAAAAAAATAAAAAATATGGGAGGTTGTAAGTGGTGATAGCAGTTTTGGGTAAGCAGTTGTTCATAGAGGTGTATGTATGCATTGGCTCTCGTCTGTTATAGAGATACTGGTCTAGGTCAGGGTTAGTGCCTGTGGTTATAGTATGTCTTATACGGTACATACACTCGTAATATCATATACAGTGCATAATTATAGTACTTTTTACAGTACAGTCATTTCGTGTTATGTGCAGTACGTACAGTCATAGTTTGTATACGGTACATGTACTCGTTATAGCATGTGCAGTGGGCATGGTTGCGGCGTGGTATATAATTCATACTATCACAGTGTTTGCAGGTATTGTGTTGTATACAGCACATGCGCACAGTGTTATATGCAGAGTGTAGGGTTCTAGGTATTTAATTTTTGGGGGGAAATTCTGCAAATCGTCCGAATCCACTTTTTCAAAAATTCCCTCATCTCTACAAACAATGTAAATGTTATATTGTATAGAACTAGTGTACATGGAGTAATTATGTGCTGTAACAAATATATTAAAATATTCCTCCAGCCAAAGAAACTTACAGGTATTATAATTATCCAGGAGAAAAAGAGATAAAGAATGGGCCACCGACAAGGAATAGTGCCTGCTGAGCGGTAAATTTACATGTAAATACACTGTACAGTATGTTTTCATATGTGCATTTTGTGTCTTTATTTGTTCCATGGCCACTTACAGTATAGTGCTGTGGGAATGCTTAGACAAGAAAAAAAAGGAGCAATGGAGGAGGATAGAGCTGCCTTAGTGAGATTAAATCAGGGACTTGTAGATACACACATAGGTCAAACAAGCTGTGTTCACCTGTTGTGTATGTTTTTATTGGTATAACTCAATATTTTTGCTCATGGAGTGTTCATTCATAGTAACAGCATCTAAGACTCATAAAGTCGATGTCAGGCTGTGACTTGAAGGTATATCACACTTTCCAAATAATATAGAGCAAAAACAGCAGTAAAGACTTCTTTAGAGTGCCGCTGTGCATGGATTGAAGAAATGTAGAGTCAAACCACAAAAGTTGGAAATAAACTTTATTCTTTATTTACATGGTGCACTGTATTTCAACTTTAGATTGAGGTTTTATCTGTCACGTATGGGCAGGGAAGGAGTTCACACTATTCTCGCCCGCTCCCCTGTCCCTGCCTAAATGTCATATTGATAAACTACAATGACACATACTAGGTCCGGGACTGTAGGTACAGACTAACAAATGAAGACTAAACACTTACACAATAAATCCAATGTCAACTATCCGTGTCTGAAGCCAGGAGATGTCACAATACAAAGTGGCTAATACCAGAGAGAATGGTCAGAGAGAGGAGCCAAAGGTTCAGAAAGCCAGATATGACAAATACAGAAGACAGCTAGCTAGAGTACAAACTGAGCTCTACAGCAAGCACTGACTGGGAGTAGACTGCCAGCTTATATGGAGCCAGAACAGGTGCTGCAATCAAAGTCAGCTGACCAGTCCAGACAGTCGGGCATAACCCAGCAACAAAAAACAAAGAAGCTGTCAGAACTTTTTAACTCTATAGGTTCTGACGGTACCCCCACCCCCTTTTAGGAGGGCCACCGGACCCTTCATATCCTTAGAGTAAAGAAGTATTGACTCATCAGTAACCTCATCCTCCAAATTACACCACTCATTGGTGTCCTCACAGTCATCCTCCAGATCCTCATTACAACCCTCTGACCTCAAATCAACTGGAGTGCTCTTCAGACTCTTATTGGCAATGATGTTACAAGATGCCGATTTAACATTAGCAGAAACAATGCCCCCCATAAGAACTTTGCCAGGCGTAGCTCTCTGGGAGGCATGACATATCTGTGTGCCCAAGTGGCACCCACGATTGCCACTTGGACGCTGATGCTTGACACAGGAGGCGATGAAATGAGTGTCCTTACCACAATAGAAACACAGGCCATAAAGTTGACGAAACCTCTTGCGTTCTTCGGGGGTATGAATGGACCCTACCTGCATAGGTTCTTTCTCAGGGATAAATTCGGAAACAGGAGAGGAATCAAGCAGGACAGGAGAGACAGAGGATGAAGGACACTCCCGTTTACATTCTCGCAAACGTCTATCCAATCGTACAGCTAGAGTCATGGCTTGGTCAAGGTTGTCAGGAGAGGGATATGTAACAAGCATGTCCTTTAAGGTGTCAGATAACCCTAGTCTGAACTGACAAATCAAGGCTGGAGCATTTCAGTTGGAGGCCACACACCATTTTCTAAAAGCTGCACAGTATTACTCTACTGGTCTGCGACCTTGCTTTAATGTACGCAATTGACTTTCAGCGTACGCAGCACGGTCCAGTTCAGCATACAAAAGACCCAAGTGTAAGGCCTTAACCGGAAGTACAATTTGCAGCTCTCACAAAAGATTTTAAACATTTTGCGGTTACCGAAAATCGAAAATCGGTCAGGAAGACAAACTTGTGGCTCTACAGGAGCGGAAGCAAAAACAGATGACACCTGATTTCGGGCAGACTCCAGCTCCCGAATTCTGGCTAGCAAGCTCTGAACTAATTGCTCCTGATCTTGCAGTCTCTGAGTCAAGGTCTGAACAAATACTGGCTAAGACTGAGATGACTCAAGCTCCAGATCCTGATGTTCAAGTCTCTCAGTCAAGTCCTGAATTATTTTAGACTGAGATTGAGATGACTCTTGCTGCTGTACCTTCTTAGCTAAATCTTGGACTAGCTTAGTCAAGCCCTGCATTTGCTCCACCAAAGAAGACATTGCTTCCATAATGCAGGAACAGAGCAATTGCAGGTGTATGGGCTTGCTATAGAGCTCAGTTTATACTCTAGCTAGCTGTCTTCTGAATTTGTCATATCTGGCTTTCTGAACCTTTGACTCCTCTCTCTGACCATTCTCTCTGGTATTAGCGACTTTGTACTGTGATATCTACTGGCTTCAGACGCGGAGAGTTGACATTGGACTTATTGGCCCTCATTTACTATTCTAAACCCGACCTCTTTTGTCGTTTTTTTTTGGCGCATCTTTGTCTGCGCCATGTCGCAGACATCGTGCGCCAGTCTGCGACACCATGCGACATTTTTTCCCGATGGACCCGATGTGGATTCTCCCAAACCCGAAAAAGGGGCGTTACCCGACATTTCTGAGCTTTCCCACGTATTTATTAAGGTTTCCAACCCGAATTTGTTGTATTGTTGTGGATTTTTTCCCGACAGCTCAGAGGAGTTGGAAACCAAAACCAACAAGACCCACGTGCGACAAACAGGATGCGACATAATAATAAATACCAGGGGAAAAAAGCAGTCGGGTAAGAAAGCAACATAGACTTACAACCCGATTTTCTTAGTAAATGAGGGCCATTGTGTGAGTGTTTAGTCTTCCTTTGTTAGTCTGTCTGTTTCTACTGTCCCGGACCTAGTCTGTGTGATTGTAGTTTATTATTTCACATTTACGCCCCTCATTTATATAGGAAGGGACTGTCTTCGTGGTTACGAAACTGTCGTTTAGGGCAGGTACATAAGTAGGCAGGGACATTCCTTTGCCCATATGTGACATTATAGCAAGCCATGATTGGGAGTAGACTGCCAGCTTCTATGGAGCCAGAACAGGTGCTGCAATCAAGGTCAGCTGACCAGTCCAGACAGCCTGCGTAACCCAGAAACAAAAAACAACAAAGAAGCTGTCAGAACTTTTTAACGCTATAGGTTCTGACATTATCAGGCTTTTAGAACAGTGTACTACAGTGTATGTATTCATGCCAGTCATCTATAACATTAAATCCTTCTGACTGATGTTGTGTAGGTCCCCTTTTTGCCTCGAAACAGCTCTGACTCTCCTAAAATATCGACTCCATAAGATCTCTGAAGGTATCCTGTGGTATCTGGCACCAAAACTTTAGCAGAAGATCATGTAAGGCCCCTTTCACACTACCGTTATGACACGGCAGTGTGACGGCCGTCAGGACTGTCGGGAGAATAGTGGGAGAAAAAATAGTGCTTGCACCGTCTTTTTCTCCCGCTATTCTCTCTGAAAAACAGCGGCACCTGACGGACCCCATTGACTATAATAGGGTCCATTGGGACCTGTTGTTGCCCATTGCGCCCTTCAAAATGACACCCGTCAATCTCCAAGAAAAAAAAATAAGAGTTTGACAGCTGTTATTAACGAGGTGCAATGGTAGTGTGAATGTAGCCTAAAGTATTTTTTTTCCAAAACAGGACTTATAGTTTCCAAGAAGACAACTGTCTAGAGCAACACACTGACTCTGCTGAATTACCTTCTTCCCATAGTAGGGTAAGTGATGCACATGCACCCGGCCATCTATGTGATAGAAAAGAAAGCATGACCACAGTTTTTAAGCCCAAATCAGAAGTGGATCAAGCAGGTAGGAGAAGTATAAGTCTGTCCTTTATATTTCTCCTTAGTCCTTTTGAATCCACTGGGTTTGGCTCAAAAACAGCAGTCCTTCAAAAAACTCCAGAAAAAAACCTGTGTGGAAACCTAGCCTCATAGTAAGGAACAGATGCTTACCCAATAATAAATAATTCAGCCTCTGATATGATTTATGCTTATATGAATATTAGGAATAATTCTGACCCAAATTTTTGAAGCATTATTAAGAATCAAGAAGAATCAGATCCTGGAGTTTATAATGGCATTGAGATACTAAACCTCTGTGATGTGTAGTCTAGTAATGAATTGAAATTAATGTACAGATCTCCACCCAAGATAACATGATCTCAAGCTGAGAGCCTAAGATCATCTAAGGCAATGTTCACACAACGGAACTTCCCAGAGGAATCAGTCAGAAAAATGTAACTTGCAAAGTTGTGTAGTTCTTTCCAGCCTGACCACAGTGCTCTCTGCTTGAAACCTCTGCCTGTGACAGGAACTGTCCAGAGCAGAAATAAATGCATATATGTGGCAACAGAGAGAGCTGTGGTCAGACTGGAAAGAACTATACAACTTCCTCTGGAGTATACAGCAGCTGATAAGTACTGGAAGGCTGAAGATATTTTATTAGAAGAAAAATGGTACAGTGGCACTCACCAGTAATTTCTGTCTTTATCTTTTATTGCATAACAATGGTGCAGGTGTTCAAAGAAAGAAATTACTGGTAAGTGCCACTGTACCATTTTTCTTCATTATGATCGGTTTCCTTTGGCTTATTTTTGGGCTATAAGTAGAGCACAACCAGTGTGAAGGTATCCCTATCATGTATGCTGCAGACAGGTGTAATTAAAGCAGTGCCGGACAGCTGTTACTCCTTCCATAGAAGATTTTTATTAGAAGTACTTTACAAATTTGTATAATTTTCTGGCACCAGAAGGTGAGGGATAGATTAGTAGAATGGAAATCCAGCTATAGAAGTCTATGAAGGGGGGAAGGAGGAGATAGGAGGGCAGATGTTTGTGAATATATACAGTCTGCAGAGAGGCCGAGTAAGATAACATGTGCATCTTTGTAAGTTTTTAAAAAAGATCTCACCTCAGGGTTTATGCTGTGGCTGCTGCTGCTGTTTTGTCTGTACATAGGACATGACAGTTCAGGATCTCCCCTGTGTGTGCTATGTATGGGAGATACCATATACATTAGGTTCCACTCACTAGCTCTGGGAGAACTGTAAATTATAGATGAAACCTGCAGAGCAGAAATCTGCTAAAAATGCCATACACAGTTTATTTAATGGCCAAAAATAGTGCTGCTCCTCATGTACAAATGTGGGACAGTTTATCCTGAAAATTCACCTAAAATGTGAGGTAACTTTTAAGGCCCTTGGACCCCAGAGCAAAATTTTTTCAAGGGCCCCTGCCATGTGAAATTTTTAAGACAATAGTATTTTTACGTGACAGAGGGGCTTTGGAGTTCTTCAGACATCTGGGCCCAGATGCAACGGCTACTTCTGAACCCCCTTAAGCTATGTCACTGTCACTATCATAAGAGGCATATGATTTTAGAAGTGAATACCTAAATGGGGATATTAACCCTTAAGGACTGAGCCCTTTTTCACCTTAAGGACTGAGCCCTTTTTTGCAATTGTTACGCCTAGCGCTCCGGGTCCCCGCTCCTCCCCGGAGCGCTCACGGCGTCTCTTTCCCTGCAGCTCCCCGGTCAGTCCCGCTGACCGGGAGCGCTGCTCTCTCATGGCCGTTGGGGATGCGATTCGCACAGCGGGACGCGCCCGCTCGCGAATCGCATCCCAGGTCACTTACCCATTCCCGTCTCCTGCGGTCATGTGCTGGCGCGCGCGGCTCCGCTCTCTAGGGCGCGCGCGCGCCAGCTCCCTGAGACTTAAAGGGCCAGTGCACCAATGATTGGTGCCTGGCCCAATTAGCTTAATTGGTTCCCACCTGTTCCCTGCTTATATCTAGTCTCCTCCCTTGCACTCCCTTGCCGGATCTTGTTGCCTTAGTGCCAGTGAAAGCGTTCTTTGTGTGTTTATACCCTGTGTACCAGTACCTTTGCTATCTCCCTTGACTACGAACCTTGCCGCCTGCCCCCGACCTTCTGCTACGTCCGACCTTGCTACTGCCTACTCCCTTGTACCTCGCCTATCTTCAGCAGTCAGAGAGGTGAGCCGTTGCTAGTGGATACGACCTGGTCACTACCGCCGCAGCAAGACCATCCCGCTTTGCGGCGGGCTCTGGTGAAAACCTGTAGTGGCTTAGAACCGGTCCACTAGCGCGGTCCTCGCCATCCCTCTCTGACACAGAGGATCCACTACCTGCCAGCCGGCATCGTGACAGTAGATCCGGCCATGGATCCCGCTGAGGTTCCCCTGCCAGTTGCCTCTGATATCACCACGGTGGTCGCCCAGCAAGCCCGACAGATCGCCCATCTAACCCACCAGATGTCAGAAATGTCCACCATTGTGCACCAACTTCAGTCGCAACTTCATCAGCAATCATCTCCTCCGCCAGCTCCTGCACCCCTTCCGCAGCGAGTGGCCACTCCTAGCCTCCGCCTGTCTTTGCCGGACAAATTTAATGGGGACTCTAAGTTTTGTCGTGGCTTCCTTTCGCAATGTTCTCTGCACTTGGAGATGATGTCGGACCTGTTTCCTACTGAAAGGTCTAAGGTGGCTTTCGTAGTCAGCCTTCTGTCTGGAAAAGCCCTGTCATGGGCCACACCGCTCTGGGACCGCAATGACCCCGTCACTGCCTCTGTTCACTCCTTCTTCTCGGAAATTCGAAGTGTCTTTGAGGAACCTGCCCGAGCCTCTTCTGCTGAGACTGCCCTGCTGAACCTGGTCCAGGGTAATTCCTCCGTTGGCGAGTACGCCATACAATTCCGTACTCTTGCTTCTGAACTTTCCTGGAATAATGAGGCTCTCTGCGCGACCTTTAAAAAAGGCCTATCCAGCAACATTAAAGATGTTCTGGCCGCACGAGAGACTCCTGCTAGCCTGCATGAACTCATTCATCTAGCCACTCGCATTGACATGCGTTTTTCTGAGAGGCATCAAGAGCTCCGCCAGGAAAAAGACTTAGATCTCTGGCCACCTCTCCCACAGTCTCCACTGCAATCTGCGCCTAGGCCTCCCGCCGAGGAGGCCATGCAAGTGGATCGGTCTCGCCTGACCCTGGAAGAGAGGAATCGCCGTAAGGAAGAGAATCTTTGTTTGTACTGTGCCAGTACTGAACATTTTCTGGTGGATTGCCCAATCCGTCCTCCACGTCTGGGAAACGCACGCTCGCACTCAGCTCTCGTGGGTGTGGCGTCTCTTGATGCCAAGTCGGCTTCTCCACGTCTCACGGTACCTGTTCGGATTTCCACTTCAGCCAGCTCTCCCCTCTCAGCCGTGGCCTGCCTGGACTCTGGAGCTTCTGGGAATTTTATTCGGGACTCCTTTGTGAATAAATTCCGTATTCCGGTGACCCGTCTTGTCAAGCCACTCCACATTTCCGCGGTCAACGGAGCCAGGTTGGACTGTACCATACGTTTCCGCACGGAGCCCCTTCTTATGAGCATCGGATCTCACCACGAGAGGATTGAACTTTTGGTCCTCCCCAATTGCACCTCGGAAATTCTCCTTGGACTTCCCTGGCTTCAACTTCATTCCCCAACCCTGGATTGGTCCACTGGGGAGATCAAGAGTTGGGGGTCCTCTTGTTCCAAGAACTGTCTAAAACCGGTTCCCAGTAACCCTTGCCGTAACTCTGTGGTTCCTCCTGTATCTGGTCCCCCTAAGGTCATTAAGGACTCTGCCTGCCACAGGAAATGCCCCTCCCCCCCTCCCAGTTCCATCAGGCAAGCTTCTGTGTCCCCTCATGGCCCTCGTCCTGGTGTCACACTGCCCCGTGCCAGGTCCCGCCCTCTGCCCTCTCTCCCCATTCCTACTCCTGCGGTTCTGCCTGCCGTTGAGGAATCCCTCCATCCTTTCCCGGTGTCCTCATCCCAGGGGAGGCAGTTACCCGATAAAGAGAAGGGGAGACCTAAGGGGGGGGGTACTGTTACGCCTAGCGCTCCGGGTCCCCGCTCCTCCCCGGAGCGCTCACGGCGTCTCTTTCCCTGCAGCTCCCCGGTCAGTCCCGCTGACCGGGAGCGCTGCTCTCTCATGGCCGTTGGGGATGCGATTCGCACAGCGGGACGCGCCCGCTCGCGAATCGCATCCCAGGTCACTTACCCATTCCCGTCTCCTGCGGTCATGTGCTGGCGCGCGCGGCTCCGCTCTCTAGGGCGCGCGCGCGCCAGCTCCCTGAGACTTAAAGGGCCAGTGCACCAATGATTGGTGCCTGGCCCAATTAGCTTAATTGGTTCCCACCTGTTCCCTGCTTATATCTAGTCTCCTCCCTTGCACTCCCTTGCCGGATCTTGTTGCCTTAGTGCCAGTGAAAGCGTTCTTTGTGTGTTTATACCCTGTGTACCAGTACCTTTGCTATCTCCCTTGACTACGAACCTTGCCGCCTGCCCCCGACCTTCTGCTACGTCCGACCTTGCTACTGCCTACTCCCTTGTACCTCGCCTATCTTCAGCAGTCAGAGAGGTGAGCCGTTGCTAGTGGATACGACCTGGTCACTACCGCCGCAGCAAGACCATCCCGCTTTGCGGCGGGCTCTGGTGAAAACCTGTAGTGGCTTAGAACCGGTCCACTAGCGCGGTCCTCGCCATCCCTCTCTGACACAGAGGATCCACTACCTGCCAGCCGGCATCGTGACAGCAATTCTGACCACTGTCACTTTATGCATTAATAACTCTGGCATGCTTTTACTGATTATTCTGATTCCGAGACGTTTTTTTCGTGACATATTCTACTTTAACACTGTGGTTAATTTTTGTCATTACTTGATCCTTTCTCGGTGAAAAATCCCCAAATTTCATGAAAATTATGAACATTTTGCATTTTTCTAACTTTGAAACTCTCTGCTTGAAAGGAAAATGGATATTCCAAATAAATTATATATTGATTCACATAAACTATATGTCTACTTTATGATTGAATCATAAAGTTGACATGTTTTTACTTTTGGAAGACATCAGAGGGCTTCAAAGATCCGCAGCAATTTTCAAATTTTTCACAAAATTTTCAAAATCTGAATTTTTCAGGAACCAGTTCAGTTTTGAAGTGTATTTGAGGGGTCTTCATATTAGAAATACCCCATAAATGACCCCATTATGAAAACTGAACCCCTCAAAGTATTTAAAAAGACATTCAGAAAGTGTGTTAAGCCTTTAGGTGTTTCACAGGAATAGCAGCAAAATAAAGGAGAAAATTCAAAATCTTCATTTTTCACACTCGCAAGTTCTTGTAGACCCAGTTTTTGAAAATTTACAAGGGGTAAAAGGAGATAAAGCCCCCCAAAATTTGTAACCCAATTTCTCTTGAGTAAGGAAATACCTCATATGTGGATGTCAAGTGCTCTGTGGGTGCACTAGAGGCCTCAGAAGGGAAGGAGCGACAATGGGATTTTGGAGAGTGAGTTTTTTTTAAATGGCTTTTGGGGGGCATGTCACATTTAGGAAGCCCCTTTGGTGCCAGAACAGCAAACAAAAAACAACACGGTATACTTTTTTGGAAACTACACCCCTAAAGGAACATAACAAGGGGTCCACTGAGCCTTAACACCCCACAGGAGTTTGACAACTTTTTGCTAAAGTCGGATGTGTAAATTATTATTATTTTTTTTTTACTAAAATGCTGTTTTTCCCCAAAATTTTACATTTTTACAGGTGGTTATAGGAGAAATTGCCCTAAAATGTATAACCACATCTCTTCTAAGTATGGAAATACCCCATGTGTTGACGTCAAGTGCACTGCGGGCACACTACAATGCTCAGAAGAGAAGAAGTCACATTTGGCTTTTGGAAAGCAAATTTTGCTGAAATGGTTTTTGTGGGGCATGTTGGATTTAGGAATCCCCTATGGTGCTAGAACAGCAAAAAAAAAAAACACGGCATACTATTTTGGAAACTACATCCCTCAAGGAACGTAACAAGGGGTACAGCAAGCCTTAAAACCGCACAGGTGCTTGACAAATTTTTGTGAAATTTGGATGTGAAAATGAAAAATTTTATTTTTTAACACTAAAATGCTGGTGTTACCCCAAATTTCTCATTTTTCACAAGGGGTAATTGGAGAAAAAGCCTCCTAACATTTGTAACCCCATTTCTTCTGAGTATGGAAATACCCCATATGTGGAGGTTAATTGCTCTGCGGGCGAACTACGATTCTCAGAAGCGATGGAGCGCCATTGAGCTTTTGTTGAGAGAATTTGGTTGGAATGGAAGTGGGAGGCCATGTGCGTTTACAAAGCCCCCATAGTGCCATAACAGTGGACCCCCCCCCCCCACATGTGACCCCATTTTGGAAACAACACCCCTCACAAAATTTAATAAGGGGTGTAGTGAACATTTACACCCCACTGGCGTTTGACAGATCTTTGGAACAGTGGGCTGTGCAAATGAAAAATAAAATTTTAAACCCAATTAAAACCACTGTTCCAAAAATCAGTCAGACACCTGTGGGGTGTAAATGCTCACTGCATCCCTTATTACATTACGTGAGGGGTCCAGTTTCTAAAATGGGGTCACATGTGGGGGGGTCCACTGTTCTGGCACTATGGGGGCTTTGTAAACACACATGGCCTTCAATTTCGAACACATTCTCTTACCAAAAGCCCAATGGCGCTCCTTCTCTTCTGAGCATTGTAGTGCACCCACAGAGCACTTTACATCCACATATGGGGTATGTTCTTACAATTTTTGGGGGGCTTTTTTCCTATTCTCCCTTGTGAAAAGGAAAAATGTAGGGTAACACCAGCATTTTAGTGAAAACATTTTTTTTTTCATTTTCACATCCAACTTTAACGAAAATTTGTCAAACACTTGTGGGGTGTTGAGGCTTACTATACCCCTTGTTACATTCCGTGAGGGGCGTAGTTTCCAAAATGTGGTCACATCTGGGTATTTATTGTTTTGCGATTATGTCAGAACCGCTGTCAAATCAGCCAACCCTGTGCAAATCACCAATTTAGACCTCAAATGTACATGGCACACTCTCACTTCTTAGCCATTTTGTGCGCCTGCAGAGCACTTTACGCCCACATATGGGGTAGTTGTGTACTCGGGAGAAATTGTGTTACAAATTTTGGGGGTCTTTTTTTTCTTTTACCGCTTGTGAAAATTTAAAGTATGGGGCAACACCAGCATGTTAGTGTAAAAAAATTTTTTGTACACTAACATGCTGGTGTAGACCCCAACTTTACCGTTTCATAAGGGGTAAAAGGAGAAAAAGCCCCCCAAAATTTGTAACGCAATTTCTCACGAGTACGGAGATACCCCATATGTGTCCCTAAACTGTTTCCTTGAAATACAGCAGGCCTAAATTGGGAATTTGAATCCGCCACAAAAATACATTACGACAGTGTTTCCCAAACAGCGTGTCTCCAGCTGTTGCAAAACTCCCAGCATGCTTTGACTTTCAGTGGTTGTCCGGCAATACTGTGAGTTGTTGTTTTTCAACAGCTGGAGGCTCCATTTTGGAAACGGTGCCGTACAAGACGTTTTATTTCTTTATTGGAGGGGGGGGGCAGGGGACTTTATAGGGGTATGTGTATATGTAGTGTTTTACTTTTTATTTTGTGTAGTGTAGTGTTTTTAGGGTACAATCACACGGGCGGGTTTACATTGAGTTTCTCGCTGAGAGTTTGAGCTGCGGTGGAAAATTTGCCGCATGTGAAACTTGCAGCAGAACTCGCTGTAAACCTGCCCTTGTGAATGTACCCTGTACATTCACATGGGGGGGGGCAAACCTCCAGCTGTTGCAAAACTACAACTCCCAGCATGCACAGACAGACCATACATGCTGGGAGTTGGAGTTATGCAACAGCTTGAGGCACATTGGTAGCAAAACACTGAGAGTTTGTTACTAACCTCAGTGTTTCGCAACCAGTGTGCCTCCAGCTGTTGCAAAACTAAAACTCCCAGCATGTACAGTCTCTCAGTGCATGCTGGGAGTTGAATTTTTGCAACAGCTGGAGGCACGCTGTTTGAAAAACGCTGAGTTAGGTAACAAACTCGGTTTCACAACCAATGTGTCTCCAGCTGTTGCAAAACTGCAACAATCAGCATGCATTGACAGTCAAAGGGCATGCTGAGAGTTGTAGTTTTGCAACAGCTGGAGGCACACTGCTACAACTCCCAGCATGCCCTTCGATAGTCTGTGCATTTTAGGAGTTGTAGTTATGCAACAGCTGGATGCACACTTTTTCAAAGAAAAAATCTACCTCAGGCTGTTGCATAACTACAACCCCCAGCATGCAGACTACCAAAGGGCATGCTGGGAGTTGTAGTTGTAACTCCAGCTGTTACAAAACTACAACTCCCAGCATTCCCTTTGGCTTTGTATGCTGCGAATTGTTGCTAAGCAACAGCACGAGATGAATAGGCCTCACCTCCTGCTGTATCCTGCTGCCGGGACCGCCGCCGCTGCTGCCACCGATCCTGCTGCTCCTGTCGCCATAATCGATCCTGAGGGGACCCCCGCTGGACCAGGGCAAGGTAGGATACCCCTGCCGGCCCCGATCACCGCCATCTTCGCTGTCCTGATCGCCGCCTCGCAGGGTCGTGATTGGTCGGTCATTCTGACCAATAAATCACGTGAATGTTAAGCCGCACACGTGCCACCTAACTCCTACTGGGTAAGGGTGAATGGGTCTCGGACAGCCCCATTCACCCTTTTTTTCCGGGTCAACAGAGACCCGATTGACCTGGAATAGCCGCAAATCGCCGGTCTGAAATGATTGGCGATTTGCGGCAATCGCTGACATGGGGGGTTTGCATGGGGTGCCTGCTGATAGATATCAGCAGTCACCCCGGTCCAGTCACCGCCCAGCGAGCGTCGGGGACCGGTATTCCCACAGACGGACCCATACGCCCTCAGTCCTTAAGGAGTTTAAAATGGGGGCGTATGGATACGCCCAGCATCCTTAAGGGGCTTAAGAGGGAGGGATTGGAGAATAATATATACAAAAGTTGATAGAGATAACCTTACACATGGTGTGCCTCATAAACCACCACTCACAAGAGCATAGAACAAGATTCAACAGTTCACAAGGGTATATGGAAAAGCGAGCAAGAGGAGATCTTAGCTCATCAATATAGAAAGGAATGAGATGTCACAAGCACCGCTTAATGGGATATTGCTTATAAAAATAAAAATAAACATTGGGGAAGAGAAGGGAGGGGACAACTCAACCCAGCATCAGCATTCCAACTAAGTGTAAGGGAGAATAAAAGAATGAAATATAAATGGGAGAGGGGAGGAAGAGAAATAGTGAGGGAACATATCAACTTATAAAACTGCAGAGGGAGCATGTATAGCAAATCAAATATTTAATATACAAGTAAAAAAATTGGGGCCAACAACAAAGCTATCATACTATAATATCGGCAGATTATGGAAACAGACTGCAAGCAAGGCTGAATCTTACCTACCCCCGATCTGTGGTCCCGTTCTTCTGTTATCTTTCTTATTCCAGCATCAGGCTTGGTGCATGGCAGGAGCACATTGATGTCACTACAAATGCTTCCCTGCTGAGCCCTGCTGTGAGCAGGCTTGGGAAAGTAGCAGTAGTGATGCAAGCATGCTCCTGCAATGCACCAAGTCTGCCACCAGAATAAGGAAGATAACTGATGAACAGGAATAGAGATGAGCGAACTTTTCAAAAATTCGGCCGATTCGCCGAATTTTCCAAAAAAGTTTGTTTCGATCCGAATTTTTTCTGCGGTGAATCTATATTAAAAAAGGCTATTTCTAGCCTACATACAGCCTCTATAGGGGTATAGAACACTTTGCTGTGTTCTAAAACGCATATTCAGAATAACATGCAGATTACCAGCATCACTTTTACAATCACTGCCGCACAGCAGCACAATGACAGAGCCTGGTGGTGGCATCAGTGTCAGGAGACCATGTAGTGACTGAATGACATAGCGTGGAGGTGTTGGCAGCATGAGGACACCATATAGTGGCTGAATGACACAGCGTGGAGGTGTTGGCAGCATGAGGAGACCATATAGTGGCTGAATGACACAGCGTGGAGGTGTTGGCAGCATGAGGAGACCATATAGTGGCTGAATGACACAGCGTGGAGGTGTTGGCAGCATGAGGAGACCATATAGTGGCTGAATGACACAGCGTGGAGGTGTTGGCAGCATGAGGACACCATATAGTGGCTGAATGACACAGCTTGGATGAAGCTGAAGCATGAGGAGACCATATAGTGGCTGAATGACACAGCGTGGAGGTGTTGGCAGCATGAGGAGACCATATAGTGGCTGAATGACACAGCGTGGAGGTGTTGGCAGCATGAGGACACCATATAGTGGCTGAATGGCACAGCATGGAGGTGTTGGCAGCATGAGGACACCATATAGTGGCTGAATGACACAGTGTGGACATGTTGGCAGCATGAGGAGACCATATAGTGGCTGAATGACACAGCGTGGAGGTGTTGGCAGCATGAGGAGACCATATAGTGGCTGAATGACACAGCGTGGAGGTGTTGGCAGCATGAGGACACCATATAGTGGCTGAATGGCACAGCATGGAGGTGTTGGCAGCATGAGGACACCATATAGTGGCTGAATGACACAGTGTGGACATGTTGGCAGCATGAGGAGGCCATATAGTGGCTGAATGACACAGTGTGGACATGTTGGCAGCACGAGGAGACCATATAGTGGCTGAATGACACAGTATGGAGGTGTTGGCAGCATGAGGAGACCATATAGTGGATGAATGGCACAGCCTGGAGTTGTCAGCAGCATGAGTAGGCACTAGGCCTTCACAATCCCTAAGATTAAAAGATGAATTAAGAAATTTAAACCGAAGATTTTGGATAGCGGGTGCTACCTATGAGAAAATTTTAAATTCCCAGACCCGGGCCCAACAGCGGCATCAGTAAACCATATATTGCCTGAATGACACAGCCTGGAGTTGGCTGTGCATGGTGCAGGGCTTCACAATTCCCTCCCAAAAAACAACACAATTTTAGAAATTTTTGAAAAAGATTTTGGATAGTGGGTGCTACCTATGAGAAAATTTGAAATTCCCAGACCCAGGCCCAGCAGCGCCATAACTTTTTTTTGGGAAAATTAAAACAAACTTTAAGTGTCCCGGACCCAATCGTGTGGGTACGAAGGACCAAATCCAGCAAGCCCCCAGAGCAACATCAGTAAAGCATGTATTGCCTGAATGACACAACCTGGAGTTAGCTGATTCACAAGTACACAGCAGGGCTTCACAATTCCCCCCGAAAAACACAACAATTTTAGAAATTTTTGAAAAAGATTTTGGATAGCGGGTGCTACCTATGAGAAAATTTGAAATTCCCAGACCCAGGCCCCACAGCGGAATAAGTAAACCATATATTGCCTGAATAACACAGCCTGGAGTTGGCTGATGCATGAGGAGACCATTGAAATGTCAGATTTTTTTTTAAAATTGAAATCAAACTTTGAGTGTCCCAGACCCCAGCGTGTGGGTACGAAGGACCAAATTTGCATTAAGTATGTATTTAGCTACTGCTAAACATCCAAAAATTGAAAGCCCAAGGCCTGAGGCATCAGGGAGGCAAGTAGTTCCTGAAAGACACAGAATGAGTCAGGAGCAGTCATTCGCAGTACCCAAGAGGGTTTCATAACCAACCATAATTGGGAAATGTTGGTGTAGCAGCATGGTCAATCTACTCTGAGGCATCTGGCATTGGTTGCTGGAAATACTGGCTGATCCATCCCTGATTCATCTTGGCAAACGTCAGTCTCTCCACATTTTTTGTGGATAGACGAGTTCGGCTTGGGGTGACTATGGCCCCGGCCGCACTAAACACCCGCTCTGATGGCAGACTACTGGCCGGGCAGGACAGCTTTTCCAGGGCAAACTCTGCTAGTTGCGGCCATAAATATCAAGTTTGGCTGCCCAGAAGTCCAGCGGATCTTCAATGGTTGTTGGCATGGTCATGTCAAGGTATGCCACCACCTGCTGATTCAGGTCCTGCTCCATGTCTACCTGCTGCTGATGAGTTGCTTCACTATGCGGGTGAAGAAAGCTACTCATCAGCGACTGTAGACTCAGGCTGCTGCTGATTGAGCTGGTACTGCTCCTGCCACCCCTCCCCTCCCCAGCAGCCATGGCAGTGGAAGGTGAGTGCAGAGGGCCCCCCGAGTTAGACCTGCAAGTGGATGGACCATGTGGCCGATAGGCATCGGCCAACTGACTACGTAGAATCTCTCTGTAGTAGGCCAGTTTGTCCTCCCTCTCAGTGGGTGTAAAAAAGGCCCCCATTCTGGGATGGTAGCGAGGGTCTAATAAGGTAGAGATCCAGAAGTCATCCCGCTGACGAATTTTGACAATTCGGGGGTCACTACGCAAGCAACTGAGCATGCATCGTGCCATTTGCGCCAGTGACTCAGAGGGACTACCTGCCTCCATCTCCACTGCATACTGCCACGGTGTGTCTGGGTTCTCTGCCTCGCCTTCCTCATAGTCCTCCAGCTCCTCTGGCTGCTCCTGCTCCTCCTCTCCTGTCCGATGACTAGAAACACCGGCCATCTCATCCAACCTAAACTGTATCCCGCCCCTCATCATCCTCCTCCTCTAGTTCAGCCCCCACAGGGCTCATGTAGCCTTAAGATGTAGGCGCAACGTCTCCATTGCCATGACCAGCCATGGTTTCAATCATTTGTTGTAGGAGTGGAATTACGTCGTTCATGACGTAATCCAAGCGATTTACAAATAATGTGGCTTCCTCAAATGGCCTTAGCAAACGGCAGGTGTCACGTATGAGCTGCCACTGGTTCACATTGAAGTTACACAGGGGAGTACTCCTATCTGCTTTGATCATCAAGAAATCGGTGATGGCTTTTCTTTGTTCATATAGTCTGTCCAACATATGGAGGGGGGAATTCCAACGTGTGGCAACATCACAAATAAGACTATGTTGTGGGATACCGTTCTGATGCTGCAGCTCAAGGAAGGTGTGCTTGGCGGTGTACGAGTGGCTGAAGTGCATGCACAGTTTCCTTGCCATTTTCAGTATGTTTTGCAAATGGGGTGAAGACTTGAGGAAGTGCTTGACAACCAGATTCAACACGTGTGCCATGCAGGGCGCATGCAGGGTCGCAGCACGGACACAATGTTCTTCCCATTGTTGGTCACCACGGTTCCCATTTCCAGATTTTGTGGAGTAAGCCATACTCGGATTTCTTTACGAATGAACTTTAGCAGTTCCTCCCCTGTGTGACTCCGTTCGCCAAGGCAAAACCATGTGAAGAACAGCGTGACACCGCCGTGCCCTACACACATGGTACTATGAAGGGCCACTGAGATTTGGACGTGCAGTGGAGGCCGAGGACAGGGCAGAGGATGAGGAGGCGGCGTCGCACACTGTAACAGGACCAAGTGCCTGGGAGCAAGAGCGTGGAGGAGGAAGCGGTGTGACCTGTCCAAGTTGCTGGTGTGGCTGTGTAGGAACCACATTTACCCAGTGGTCCGTAAAAGACAAGTATTGTCCCTGCCCGTAGTTACAGCTCCACATGTTGGCGCTGCCGTGCACTTTTGAACACACTGACAGGCTCAAGGACTGGCCCACCTTCTCTTGTACAAACTTATGCAGGGCTGGTACTGCCTTCTTCGCAAAGAAATGACGGCTTTGGACTCTCCACCTCGGTTCGGTACAAGCCATCAATTCTCTGAAAGGTGCAGAGTCCACCACTTGAAAAGGGAGGGACTGCAACACCAGCAACTTGGACAGGAGCACATTCAACTTCTGCGCCGTTGGATGAGTGGGTGCATACTGTTGTCTCTTGGACATGGCTTCGCCAATGGATTGTTGACAGAAGGGCTGACTAAAAGCGGGAGAAGCAGGAGCGACAGAAGGAGGGTTTGACACACAGCTCCCTTCGGCTGAGGTGGTGGGGCCTTGGCTGGATGAAGGAGGGAGCGGATGGCCACTGGGTGATGCAGCAGGCTGGACCACTACATCAGAGCCACGGTTTTCCCAGGCCGCTTTATAGTGGTAAAGCATGTGTTGATGCAGGGCCGTGGTGCTGACATTGGGACCCTGGCCACGCTTCACCTTCTGCCGACAGATCTTGCATGTGGCTACGTGATCCTCCTCCACATGCCTTATGAAAAACTTCCACACCGCTGAGTAGCTGATTTTCCCACCCGCAATCCGCACTAATTGACTGCTACTGGCGCCGTCTCCAGGAATCCCTGTTCCACTACCTCCCGGAAAGGTAGGCTGCCGCGAAGCAGGTGGTCTCCCCCGGGCACGTTTGGCTCCTGAATTTCCACTCCTGCCACCACGCTGACTGCCAACCGTGCTACCGCCTTGCTGCCTTAAGGGCAACCTGCAACTCTCTTCTCCTGATGATGATGAAGCCCCTTCTGCACCCGGTTCCCAATTGCGATCGGCTTCATCATCATCAATAGGTGTGTGCACGTCACTGATGTCCTCCTCAGGTTCCCCAACAGTGTCTGCTTCAGGACCCTGAACCCTTGCAACACTGCCTCCCACGTCACTCTCCGCATCATCAAGCAGCGCATGTCTCCTCCCCTTCTTGGCTGTCCAGTAGCTGCTGACTGTCCTCTATTAGATTGTCCTCAGTAAATAGTGGAGCTGAACCCACAGCATAAGATACTTCTTTAGGAGAGGGAACAGCATAGGACAAAGGCAATGGGAGGACAGGGACTGCTCCATGCCAACTGAGGGTTGTGTCTGAGTAACCCACCGACTGTTGACTGGGGGTGTCAGATGTCACTTCTGATGTTGGGGATGAGTGTGTTAACCAATCGACAACGGCAGATGGGTTGCTGGTCGAGACACGACCTCTGGCTGATAACGGGAGCTCAGGCCTCTCGCTGCGACTCCTGCTGCCACTCGCCCCAAGTCTGCTGCCAACTCTGCCTGAAGTATTTAAGCCTCTGCCACTCCTCTGTGCAAGTCCTGGCACTTCTCTGCCTAACATACTTAGTGCGTTTATGAGGGTATTACAATACGCTACACTACTCTTTAAACAGTATTTGTCTAGAACAGCAGCAGGTGATTACTTACGGCTGTCCTTTCACAGTATGTAGGCCCTTTACAGATTAACAGGTACAAGATGGTACACTACTTGGATGTACGTTTGCGGTACGCACTGATGAGGGCAGTAAGTTGCGCAACTATAGGCAGAAAAAACTCTGTATTCTTTAAAAACACCAGCCGGTGAATACTATTGTTTGGACTTTGATGGTATGGAGCACCTTGACAGCTTAACAGGTACTAAATGGTACAATACTTGGATGTACCTATGCGGTATGCACTGATGAGGACAGTAATATGCGTAACTATACTCAGAAAAAACTCAGTATTTTTGTAAAACACCACCCGGTGAATACTATTGTTTGGACTTTGACGGTATGGAGCACCTTGACAGATTAACAGGTACTAAATGGTACAATACTTGGATGTACCTATGCGGTATGCACTAATGAGGGCAGTAATATGAGCAACTATAGGAAGAAAAAACTCTGTACTTTTTTAAAAACACCAGCCGGTGAATACTATTGTTTGGACTTGCACAGTATGTAGCCTCTTGACAGATGAACAGGTACAAAATGGTACAAATGCACTACAGTCCACTGAACAATCACGTATTTCTGGAAAGAAGCAGGACCCAACAGTGCAGCACCACAAAAAAACAAAAAATCCAGGGATTAAACCCTAAATTAGGAGATAAGATGCTTCAGGAAGTTCAGGCAGCTTGGAGATCTGTATGAGGCAGCTGACAGGTATCTGCCCCTCTCTGCAGCAATGCTCAATAACGTGAATAGGAGGTTTAGCAATCAACGATCCTTCTCAGAGTAACAGCACAGCACTCTGCACTCCTGCCTTTCCCTAATGCTGATGTGACTAGCAGTTGCAGTGTAACGCTGTGGTATGAGCAATTCACACACACGCAGTCCCATCCTCTCTATCTGAGTGCATAGATGAAATGAAGAGAGGCAAGATGGCCGCCGATTACAGGGGTCAGTGAACACTAATAGGCTGCATCTCACATGGGATTCAGGGTCAGCCCACCTACCTTCATTCCCACCGCTGTTTCCCTCCCTCCCATAATCCCCTGCCCCATGTACTCACATGTGGATCCACCATTTTAGGTCTCCAATAGCCTGGAACGCTGCAAAATGGAGTTTAATTAAGCGATTTGCGCGATAGAATCGCGGCAATATTCGCATTCATTGCGAATCAAATTTTTCATCAAATTCGTAACGAATTCGGGTTCGTCAGCTTCGGTTCGCTCATCTCTGAACAGGACTAGAGATGTCGAGAATTGATCGCCGGTGAACAGTTCCCGGCGAATTTAGCATGTTCGCATCGCCGGCTGAACATATGTGAAGTTCGGTCCACCCCCACACTTTAACATTGCAGTGAACTTTGACCCTGTGAGTCAGAGTCAGCAGACACATTACAGCCAATCAGCAGCAGTCCCTCCCTTCCAGACCCTCCTACCTCTTGCACGATCGCCATTTTACCCTCATTCAGCATGCTGCAGACTTAGGAAGTGGAGGGTCGGAGAAGCTGCTCCTGCTGTATAGGGAAAGCGACAGCTAGGTTGCTGCTAGGTGGTGTATTCAGGGTCCAGTTTACTTCTAAAGCATTAGTGTAACATCTGCTTTAAGGACAGCAGCCAAAAAAGCCCTTTTTAGGGCTGAAAGATATCAGTCCGTGTGTCTTGCAACAGCTGGAGGCACCCTGGTTGAGAGGGAACCGCTGGTTAAAAGGGGTACTCCAGAATCGAACTTAAGTTCCTTCAAGCAACTAACTACTACAGTTTTCAAAGGGCTGAAAGATATCAGTCCGTGTGTCTTGCAACAGCTGGAGGCACCCTGGTTGAGAGGGAACCGCTGGTTAAAAGGGGTACTCCAGAATCGAACTTAAGTTCCTTCAAGCAAGTAACTACTACAGTTTTCAAAGGGCTGAAAGATATCAGTCCGTGTGTCTTGCAACAGCTGGAGGCACCCTGGTTGGGAGGGAACCGCTGGTTAAAAGGGGTACTCCAGAATCAAACTTAAGTTCCTTCAAGCAACTAACTACTACAGTATTCAAAGGGCTGAAATATTTCAGTCCGTCTGTTTTGCAACAGTTGGAGGCACCCTGGTTGGGGACCTCTGCATAAAAGGGGAACTCCGCTGGCAAGCTTTTTTTCTTTAAAGCAACTAACTACTACAGTATTCAAAGGGCTGGAATATAACAGTCCGTGTGTTTAGCAACAGCTGGAGGCACCCTGGTTGGGGACCACCGCTTAAAAGGGGAACTCCGCTGGCAAGCTTTTTTGCTCATTGTCCCCCTAGTGCAAATCCCATTAGGTGTGACAGTTGTGCAAATTAAAAAAAATACCTTTTTTGGCTGTTAAATAAAATCAGTCGTCACTGTCAGTTCATGTCACAGTTGCCATTTTTTTTGCCTGCAGGGCAAATTGTGTCACCCTAGTGCAAATCCCATTGGGTGCGACAGTTGTGCAAATAAAAGAAAAAATACCTTTTTTGGCTGTTAAATAAAATCAGCCGTCACTGTTAGTTCACGTCACAGTTGCCATTTTTCCTGCCTGCAGGGCAAATTGTGTCACCCTAGTGCAAATCACATTAGGTGTGACACTTGTGTAAATTTAACAAAAAAAATGAAAGACAGAGGAAGGCCACCCCGCAGGGGCCGTCGTGGTGCTGGGATTCCCTTTGGCCCTAGAATGGCCAGTGTTCAGAAGCCACATACCCTGAACCCCAAAGTTCTGATGACTTAGTTGACTGGCTATCGCAAGACACCCAATCTACTACTAAATCTTCCGCTCGGAACCTTGACGCACCGTCCTTCTCCTCCTCTAGATTAGCTTCGGGCACCTCTTATGCTACCACTTGCCCGCCTGCCACCACCACCAACACTGGCACCACAGCAGCTTTACTTGATCCGTCAGAGGAGTTATTTACACATCAGTTTGAAGACATGAGTGATGCACAACCATTATTGCCAGAGGATGTAGTTAACAGGGATATGTCTCAGTCAGGCAGCATTACACACATGGACGTACGGTGTGATGATGATGTTGTACCCGCTGCTGCTTCCTTTCTTGAGGTGCCAGATAGCGGTGAAGGTGTGGATGATGACTATGTGTCTGTGGATGCCACGTGGGTGCCCGCTAGAAGAGAAGAAGAGGGGGAAAGAGAGGAGGAGGAGACGAGTTGGAAGCAGGGGGAGGTCGTCGCAAGGAGCTAGTGGCACAGTCAGACAGCATGCATCGGCACCCGGGGTCAGCAAGACGGGACGCCAATCAACGCATGCTGTTGCCACCACCAGAATGCCGTCATCACAGAGCTCAGCAGTGTGGCATTTTTTTTGTGTGTCTGCCTCTGACAACAGCGAGGCCATTTGCAACCTGTGCCAGAAGAAACTGAGTCATGGGAAGTCCAACACCCACCTAGGCACAACTGCTTTGCGAAGGCACATGATGTCACATCACAAACGCCTATGGGCTCAACACGTCAGTACAAGCAGCACAAAAAGTCAAAGCCGCCATCTTCCTCCTGGTCCAGCATCTTAAGCCAGGTCAACCACTGCTGCCCTCCTTGCCCCCTCTCAACCATCCGCCTCTCCGTCTCTCGCCTTGATCAGTTCCTGCTCATCTGCCCACAGTCAGGTGTCTGTCAAGGAGATGTTTGAGCGCAAGAAGACAATGTCTCAAAGTCACCCCCTAGCCCAGCGTCTGACAGCTGGCTTGTCGGAACTGCTAGCCCGCCAGCTTTTACCATACAAGCTGGTGGAGTCTGAGGCCTTTAAAAAAATTTGTAGCCATTGGGACACCGCAGTGGAAGGTACCCAGCCGAAATTTTTTTGCACAATAGGCAATCCCCAACCTTTACTCCATTGTGCAAAAGGAAATTATGGCATGTCTGGCACACAGTGTAGGGGCAAGGGTCCATCTGACCACTGATACCTGGTCTGCAAAGCATGGTCAGGGCAGATATATCACCTACACTGCGCATTGGTTAAACCTGGTGATGGCTGCCAAGCATGGAATGCGTGGCTCTGCAGAGTAGTTGGTGACACCGCCACGACTTGCAGGCAGGCCTGCTGCCACCTCCTCTACTCCTCCTACTCCATCCTCTTCCATAACCTCCTTGGCCAAGTCCTCTTGCACTGCTGCGTCTTGCTCCACATCACCGGCACCCCCCCCCCCAGCTACCCAGGTGCTATTCCACATCCCGGATACGGCAGTGTCACGCCATCTTGGGGTTGACTTGCCTCAAAGCGGAGAGTCCCACTGCACCACTATCCTGCATTATAGAGTCTTCTGGACTTTATGATAATTTAAACTTGAATTTTCCAGAGTACTAACCATTACACAAAGGAACGCTTGTTGCGTGTGATTTTTTAACTTAACTTTTCAAAAGTAAAATACAGAGAGGGGAGAACTCTGTTTCTTTATTTGATGAAAATTTTTATTTAGAAAATAATTTCTTTGTCTGTTTCTCCATCCTGCATTATAGAGTCTTCTGGACTCTTGGATATGCGCTTGTTCTTATATTTCAGCCATGTGTACATGCCTAATTTTTCTGGCCTCCGGTGCTGCACTTTTTCTGCTGCTGCAATTTTTCTGGCCGCTGCTTTCATCTTGATTTGATGAAAAATTTTATTTTGAAAAGGATTTCTCTGTGATTTTCAGCGTCCTGCATCATAGAGTTTTCTGGACTTTTGGATATGCGCTTGTTCTTATCTTTCAGCCATGTGTACATGCCTAATTTTTCTAGCCTCTGGTGCTGCACTTTTTCTGCTGCTGCAATTTTTCTGGCCGCTGCTTTCATCTTGATTTGATGAAAAATTTTATTTTGAAAAGGATTTCTCTGTGATTTTCAGCGTCCTGCATCATAGAGTCTTCTGGACTCTCTGATAATTTAAACTTGAATTTTCCAGAGTACTAACCATTACACAAAGGAATGCTTGTTGCGTGTGATTTTTAAACTTACATTTTCAAAAATAAAATACAGAAAGGGATGAACTCTGTTTTCTTTATTTGATGAATAATGTTATTTAGAAAAGAATTTCTTTGTCTGTTTCTCTGTCCTGCATTATAGAGTCTTCTGGACTCTTAGATATGCGTTTGTTCTTATTTTTCAGCCATGTGTACATGCCTAATTTTTCTGGCCTCTGGTGCTGCACTTTTTATGCTGCCGCAATTTTTCTACAGCTGCGTCTGCAACAATACCAAATTTTTGAGCCATGTGTACATGCCTAATTTTTCTAATACTCTCTGCTGACATCTCTGTCCATTTTAGCAACCGTGCATATTAGATGTATGGTAAGGGTAGCATGGTGGCTCAGAGGTTAGCACTGCTGACTTGCAGGCTTGAGCAATCGACCACCGATAACCCTGATCACTGCAAAGCTATGGCTTTGCAGTGAACAGGGTATAAGATCAGTGTGTGCAGTGCTATAGGTCCCTATGGGACCTATAACACTGCAAAAAAAAAAGTGTAAAAAAAAAAGTTAATAAATGTGATTTAACCATTTCCTTAATAAAAGTTCAAATCACCCCCCTTTTCCCATTAAAAAAACACCATGTAAATAAAAATAAATGTAAACATATGTGGTATCGCCGCGTGTGTAAATGTCCGAACTATAAATATATATCATTAATTAAACCGCACGGTCAATGGCGTACGCGCAAAAAAATTCCAAAGTCCAAAATAACGTATTTTTGGTCGCTTTTTATATCATGAAAAAATGAATAAAAAGCTATCAAAAAGTCCGATCAATACAAAAATGGCACCACTAAAAACTTCAGATCACGGCGCAAAAAATGAGCCCTCATACCGCTCCATATGTGGAAAAATAAAAAAGTAATAGGGGTCAGAAGATGAAAATTTTAAATGTATAAATTTTTCTGCATGTAGTTATGATTTTTTACAGAAGTACGACAAAATCAAACCTATATAAGTAGGGTATCATTTTAACCGTATGGACCTACAGAATAAAGATAAGGTGTCATTTTTACCGAAAAATGTACTGCCTAGAAACGGAAGCCCCCAAAATTTACAAAATGGCGTTTTTTCTTCAATTTTGTCGCACAATGATTTTTTTTCCATTTCACCATAGATTTTTGGGTAAAATGACTAATATCACAGCAAAGTAGAATTGGTGGCGCAAAAAATAAGCCATCATATGGATTTTTAGGTGCAAAATTGAAAGGGTTATGATTTTTAAAAGGTGAGGAGGAAAAAACGAAAGTGCAAAAATGGAAAAACCCGTGGTCCTTAAGGGGTTAATAATTGTAGGTTCACTAATAATTGTAGGTTCACCAATAACTGTAGGTTTACTAATAATTGTAGGTTCACTCATCAGATAAGTAGATCAGTCAGAATATAGTCATTTAATAAAATTTAGAGATGTTTATATACCGACTCAAGCCTGTAATATGCCAAAGGTGTCTCTACTAAATATTGATTTAAAGGGATGAATTGTTATGTATTCAACTATTTAGTGTTTGATAATATTTATGAATATAGATACATTTGCAGAGATTTGTTTCACTTTGACATTAAGAACTCTTTTTTTCTGTTGTTGTATGTTAAACAAATCCTCTGTGATTCAATATTATTATTCAATAAAACAGAAAGCGGGAGATTCATCAAAACCTGTGCTGAGGGAAATTTCCCCAGTTGCCTATAGCAACCAATCAGATCGCTTCTTTAATTTTTAACAAGACCTTTGCAAAATGAAAGAAGCAATCCAATTGGTTGCTATGGGCAACTGGGCAACTTTTCCTTTGCACAGGTTTTGATAAATCTCCCCCAAAAAGTTTAAAGGAGGTGAATAATTTTTAAATGCACTGTATATATATTTTATACTGGTGGAACATATTTATTCAATGCATTACAATTTTATTGGCTACTATGTTTTACTGTCCTCAACAACTTACTTGAACAATCTTTACCAGATATTAGGGAATTGGTATTATGTGAGCAACTGTATTATGAGAAAGGAGCACTATGGAACTAATATACTAGAAAATGTTTATAAATATTTTTTTATATTTGGCTTCATAGAAATTACATAGATCTTTACTAAGATATCAGAAAATTGAATGTACATAAAACTATCATCCCAAGACATTTAACTTATTAATTGTTACAACTAGCGCTCCTGCCCCATCCTCTTCTGCCGGTAGTGCCGCGGTGCACATCGAGGCACACCCCCGCATCCGAACGCCAGGCCTTTACTCACCTCCTACTTCCTCTGCTGTCCCAGGTTGCCGGTGTGTGTGTACCCGCCGGCTCTCTGCGATTTAAAGGGCCAGTACGCCTTTTATTGGTTACTGCTGCTCACTGACACTGTAAGTGTCAGCACTTCCTATTTCCCCTTGCCAGATCTTTTTGCTCATTAGCCAAGAGAAAACGATCCTGTTCTGTATTGCCTTGCTGCGTTCTGACCTCCTTGCTTCATTCCTGACTACGCTCCTGTGCCACCTGCCCTGACCTTCTGCTTTTCCTGACTACGAGTTTGCTTCATCCTTCTAGTGCCACGTGTCACCTCGGCAGCTTGTGTGGACGAGTCATGCCAGGGGTAGCAACCTGGGTGCCACCTGCCACAGAAAGGCCATCCCACTTTGCGGAGGGGTCTGGTGAATACCAGTGGCACCTTAGACTCTGCTCACTGGTACGGGCCCCGCCATCATCCACACAGGTTCAGTGGATGCACTTCATCAGTATCGCTTACAGTAAGATCCGGCCATGGATCCCACCAAGGTGCCTCTGCTGAATGTCGCTGATCTTTCTGCATTGTGGCACAATAGTCTATGCAGACAGAGCAACAAGCACACCAACTGAACCAGTTATCTGCAATGATGCAGCGGGTCCTCACCTCACAACAGCCGCAACAACCACAACCAGTCCCAATGGCTCCTCCAGTGTCTGCAGCTTCTGTGGTTTCCGTAGGTGCCAAGATATGACTGTCTTTGCCGACGAAATATGAAGGTGACCCTAAAATGTTCAATGCATTTGGAACTTATGACTGATCAGTTCCTGACGGAGCGTGCTAAAGTTGCGTTTGTGGTCCGTCTTCTTTCTGGAAAAGCCCTGGCCAGGCCATCCTTTTGGAATTCTGTTGTGTCTTTGAAGAACCTGCATTGGCCTCCTCAGCCGAGACTGCACTACTGAACTTATGCCAAGGGGACTCTTCTGTCGGTGATTACGCAGTTGAATTCGCACCCTAGCCTCTGAATTGGCCTGGAATGATGAAGCCCTATGTGCCACCTTTAAAAAGGGACTTTCTAGTAGGGTCAAGGATGTTCTCACTGATCGGGATCCTCCGCCATCCCTGAATGATCTTATTCAGTTGGCCACTTGAATTGATGTGCTCTTTTCCGAGAGGCAGGAGGAGCCTCGTCAAGAGCATGAACCTACTCGGACACAACATTTTTCCCATTATGCACCTGTGTTCCAGCGTCCACCTCGCCCATCCTGCCGGTGCAATGAAACCTTGTGTCTCTATTGTGCCAGCCTGGAGCATTTCCTCAAAGACTGTTCCATACGACCAACTCGTCCAGGAAATGCTCGCACCTAGGGCACGTGGGAGAGGTGTCCCTAGGTGTGAATTCTACCTCTCCTCATTTGACCATGCCGGTCCAAGTATATACTCCTTCCATGGCATCGTTCTCCACTGTAGCCTTTTTGGTTCCGCTGGAAACTTTATCAATGCCTCCCTGGTCCACAAACACAGTCTCCCAGTGACTGAGCTCGCTAAGCCTATGTAAATTTCTTCTATCAATGGAGAATCCCTGAATTGTGCACTGCAATTTCGCACTGAACCTCTCCTCTTACAAGTGGGTGTGTTATACAAGGAGAAGAACGAGTTCTACGTGCTTCCTCATTGTACTTCGGAGCTTTTTCTTGGTCTTCCCTGGCTAAAACGTCACGCTCCGCATCTCGACTGGCAAACTGGTGAGGTCATGCACTGGGGACCTTACTGTCAGAAACACTGTCTGACGACTACTAAGCCTTACTATCTTTTCATCTCCTTAACTGCTGGGTCTGCCTTTTCCTTATTGTGAATATTCAGATGTGTTCTGCGAGAAGCAGGCAGAGTGTCTTCCACCGCATCGTCCCTATGATTGTCCAATCGACCTTCAGCCTGGGACTACGTCCCTCCGGGGAAGAATTTGCTCCTTTTCTGTCCCTGAGTTGCAAGCTATGGCTCAATACATAAAAAAAAAAAAAAAAAAAAACTACAAAAGGGCTTCATCCGGAAGTCTACCTCTCCTGCCGGAGCTGGATTCTTCTTTGTGGGAAAGAAGGACGGGTCACTCCGCACCTGTATTGACTATCGGGGACTAAATAAAATCATGATCAAGAATCGCTACCCTCTACCTTTTATCTCTGAACTCTTTGATCGTCTGCAGGCTGCCAAGGTCTTCTCCAAGCTTGATCTGCAGGGAGCATACAACCCCATTCGAATTTGAGAAGAGACAAATGGAAGACGGCCTTTAATACTTGTGATGGGCCCTTTGAATACGTTGTGATGCCTTTTGGCCTCTGTAACGCTCCGGCTGTCTTACAAGAATTTGTTAACAACATCTTCCGTGATCTTCTCTACACGTATGTTGTTGTGTACCTTGATGACATCCTGATCTTCTCGCCCAATTTAGAGGTGCATCGTCCACATGTGCGACAGGTCCTTCAATGCCTCCGGGAAAATCATTTAGATGCCAAACTCGAGAAATGCCTTTGCAAGAAGTCAAGTCTTCCATTTCTTTGTTATATTGTTTCCAAACATGGTCTCCAGATGAACCCTGATAAGCTGTCAGCAGTTTTGGACTGGCCTCGACCTACTAATAATCCATAATTCATAAACTAGTTATTAACCCCCGACAATGAGTTCTGAGGTTTGCCAATTATTATCGTCAGTTCATTCCACACTTTTCTTGTTTGGTTGCACCGATTGAGGCTCTTACTAAAAATAACTGTAATCCCAAATCCTGGTATCCTGAAGCTGAAGGAGCCTTCTCCCAATTAAAATCATCATTTGCCTCTGTGCCAGACTTGTCAAAACCCGGTCCTGAGAATCCTTTCTTCCTAGAGGTCGGTGCTTCATCAGTAGGAGCTGGGGCCATTCTGACTCAAAAGACCTCCAAAAGGTAAAACAATGATTTGTGACTTCTCCAAGACCTTTTCTCGTGCAGAGAGGAACTATTCTATTGGAGATCGGGAACTTCTCGCAATTAAGCTTGCTGTGGAAGAGTGGTTACATCTATTGGAAGGTTCGTGTTATCCAGTCAGCATCTATACGGATAACAAGAATCTTTTACATCTCCAGTCTCCAGGTTTAATTTCATTCATTTTCGTCTTGCTGACAAGAATGTTAGAGCCAATCCTCTCTATAGGTCCTCTGATGTGGTAGTACTGGACTCCACAGCATATTGTACCTGAGCTGATGATTTTAGCAGCGCCTGACAACCTTCAGCATGTGCCTCTGGGGAAATCTTTTGTGTCTTCTCAACTTAGATGCAGAGAGTTGAATTGAGGACATTCCACTTTGCTGTCTGGGCATTCTGGAGTATGGAAGTCCATACAACTAATCTCCCGGCATTTCTGGTGGCCAAACCTTGTACACGATGTAACTGATTTTGTTCGTTCCTGTACTACCTGTGCCCCCGACAAGACTCCTTGGCTTAAACCTGCGGGTCTTTTACAGCCTTTGCCAATACCAGAAAATCCATGGTCTCACATTGCTATGGACTTCATCACCGATCTACCACCTTCCTATAACATAGTCATCTGGGTGGTTGTTGATCGTTTCTGCAAGATGGCTCCTTTTGTGCCTCTGCCTGGTCTTCCTTCTGCCCCACAGCTGGCAAAACACTTCCTTCAGCATATTTTTCGCCGACTTGGCCTTCTGACTTATATCCTCTCTGATCGGGGACTTCAGTTCATCTCCAAGTTCTGGCGGGCCCTCTGTTCACGTCTTAAAATCAAACTGGACTTTTCTTCTGCCTACTATCCCCAACGGCCAGGTTGAGAGAGTGAATCAATTCCTTGGAGATTATCTTTGTCATTTTGTTTCAGCCTGACAGGACGATTGGGTCGACCTTTTACCTTGGGGGGAGTTTTCTTATAACCATAAGGATTCCAAGTCTACACAAACTTCACCATTCTTCATAGTCTACAGCCATCACTGTCGTTCTCTTCTTCTGAAGTGTCCGCTATTGATGACCAATTATGGGATTTTATGACCATCTGGCAAGAGACCCGGCACTCTTTAGTTTTCGCCTCCTCCCGTATGAAGTCTCAGGCAGATAAGAAGAGAAGACCCCCTCCAGCTTACTCTCCTGGCGACAAGGTCTGGCTCTGTTTTAAGGTTCCCAGCTACAAGTTGGGTCTTGGGTCCTCGCTTCTTGGGTCCTTACAAGGTTATGCATAGCATTAATCCTGAGTCATACAAACTTCATCTGCCTTCTTCTTTGCGAATTCCGAACTCTTTCCACATCTCCCTACTCAAGCCTTTCATTATCAATTGGTTTTCCCAAAAAGACATTACCCCTACTCCCGTGTCCGGTTCCTCTGATGTCTTTGAGGTTAAGGACATTTTAGCTACTAAAACCATTAGAGGGAGATGGTATATTCTTGTGGACTGGAAGGGGTTTGGTCCTGAAGAAAGGTCCTGGAAGCCGAAGGAAAATATCTTGGTCCATAATGGTCCATAATTTTATGCAACCTAAAAAGAGGGGGAGACCAAACGGGGGGGTATTGTTACAACCAGGGCCGCCATCAGGGGGTATAGCCGGTACCCCAGTAAGGGGCGTGGGCCCCAAGGGGGACCGGAGCCCTATTGCTGCACCTTGTCACTAACTCCCATGCTAGGAATTGTGGTGGCACGGTCCCTTCAGTGGAGTAACCGGACCCTTCAACTGCGGGCCCCACCGCACCCCATGCGACCGGGCCCGCAGGTGAAGGGGAGGCCACCATGGGATCCAGGAAACCTGTCCTGAATTCCCGAGCAGCCGCAACTTTCAACACTAAGACGCAGACAGTGTTGAACGAGTGCCGCAGTGGCAGCGGCACACGTGACAGGTAGGAGCCAGCGGCTCCGTCCTGTCACTCTAGCCCAGGCTTCCTGTGCGGCAGCTGCTCCTAATGATGCTGTCCACACAGGAGACTGAAACAGAAGATGAACAACAGGAGAGGTGAGTGGTGAGTGGGGCAATGTAAGGAGGCATAATTTATGGGGGCAATGTAATGGGGCATAATCTAAGGGGGCAATGTACTGGGGCATAATCTATGGTGGCAATGTAATTGGGCATAATCTATGGGGGCAATATAAGGGTCATAATCTTTGGCTGCAATGTAAGGGAGCATAATCTATGGGGGCAATGTAAGGTGGCATAAGAATCTATGGGGGCAATGTAAGGGGGCATAAGAAACTATGGGGGCATTGTAAGTAAGTGGAAGTGTCCGGCCTACACACTCACCTGTGTTTTCCCTTCGTGAGAGGAAGGAGGATCCACTCCGTTATGCCCGTGCTAGGGTGAAAATAGATCGGCAGCTGGATCAGGAAATGTCTGACGTTCTTTAGTGTGCACTTGGGGTGAAGAATCAATTGTATTGGATGCATTTAAAAAAGTGGAGCATTTTCCAAGCTTGTACGAATTATTAAGAATTTACTAAAAAGCTATTTTAAAACTTATATACCTGTCTAGTGTGGATTTCTTCTAGTTTGGGCATTGTAAGTAGGCATAAGAATCTATGGGGGCAATGTAAGGGAGCATAAGAATCTATAGCAGTAATGTAAGGGGGAACAATAATGTATGATGGCAATGTAAGGGGCATAATAATCTTTGGGGGCAATGCAAGGGGCATAATAATCTATGGGGGCAACGTAAGGGGGCATAATAATCTATGGGGGCACTATAAGGGGGCATAATAATATATGGGGGCAATGTAAGGGGGCGTAATAATCTATGGGGGAAATGTAAGGGGGCATAATAATTTGTGGAGGCCTTGAGCTGTGTAAGTGGCCATGGAATTCCTGATGGCAGTAATTCCCACCTTCCTTGACAAGCGCGAATGATGGGCCATGGGCATCACTGGTTGAGGTGGGACATCGATGCTTCCAGGAAGTCGAGGAAGGTGGGGCCGGAGTGTGCCAAGGATAGTTAAGAAACCAGGGCCTCCATAAATAAGGTCCAGCCGCTGTAACCACTGCAATTTGACACTTACCCCCCCCCCCCCCCCCTACTGTGGATAGGAAATAAGTGTGTACTAAGTTCTGTTCCCCAGAGTACTTCATTAAAGAAAAAATATATAATTAACAACAATACTATTTTTCGGTAAGCTTCTCCCACCCTTCACTTTTATTTTGCAGATACCGACCTGTAAAATACATGTTTCATAAATAACAAGAAACATATTTAATAATTAATAATTGAGACTGCAGAAAATGACACCATTAACAAAGATGTTTCCATATTTTAAAGACAATGCCCCTTTTCTCAACTTCCCTGCTTAAAAGGAACAATACATTTGTGTTTGTCATTTGCTGTACACCATGAAATAATGAAGCCATCCATCAATGTTACAGTGTCCACATTCACAGGATGGAGGGAGCCGAGTATCATCATTTATGGCAGAATCAAGGGAGATAAAGTATGGGGCTGGGAAATAGGATGTCAACACTTCTCAATATTTAAACGGGCTTCCATTTCCTCACTGTGTAACACTCTGTAGAGAAGAAAGCACTTATGGTACCAACTCTGCATTTTGAAAACAGCACATTTCTTTAGTATTTGAGCATAGGGGAAAATAGACACAGGATATACACAAAGTACAAGGCAGATACATTTATCCTGTTATCATGTCTATTAGAGGCTTGTAAAACCCAGCACTCATCATTACCATATGTTGTCTCAATGGTAATGCAGGCATACAAAAACTAAAATTATTCAATAAATATAAAATAAATAGTGATGTCATCTCAGATGTCTTCCATTTGCTTAAAGGGGTATTCCGGGCAAAAACATTTTATCCCCTATCCAAAGGATAGGGGATAAGATGTCTGATCGTGGGGGGCCCACTGCTAAGACCCCTGTGATCTCCCTGCAGCACCCGCATTCTATGCGGGTGCTGAATCTCCAGTTTCGGAAACCTCCGGTTTTCCAGGACTGGGGACGTGACGTCACGCCACGCCCCCTCCATTCATGTCTATGGGAGGGGGCATGACGGCCGCGTGTGTAAATGTCCGAACTATTAAAATATTATGTTATTGATCCCATATGGTGAGCGGCGTAAACGTTTAAAAAAAAGCGCAAAATTGCTGTTTTTTTGTTACATTTTATAAAAAAAAATTATTAATAAAAGTTTTATATACACAAATGTGGTGTCAATGAAAAGTACAGATCATGGCGCAAAAAATAAGCCCCACACTGCTGCTTATACAGAAAAATGAAAAAGTTATAGGTCGTCAAATTAGAAGGATTTTAAACATACTAACTTGGTTAAAAAGTTTGTGATTTTTTTAAGCACAACAATGATAGAAAAGTATATAAACATGGGTATCATTTTAATCGTATTGACCCACAGAATAAAGAACACATGTCATTTTTACCGTACATTGTACGGTGTGAAAATTAAACTTTCAAAATTTGCAAAATTGCTGTTTTCTTTTTAATTTCACCACACAAATAGTATTCTTTTGGGTTGCGCCATTATTTTATGGTAAAATGAGTGATGCCATCACACAGAATAACTGGTCGCGCAAAAATCAAGCCCTAATACTATTCTGTGGATGAAAATATAAAAGCGTTATGATTTTTAGAAGAGGAGGAGGAAAAACGAAAATGCTAAAATTAAATTGGCCTTGTCCTTTAGGTCAAAATGGTCTGAGTCCTTAAGGGGTTAATGTTTGTGTCCTATCCAATATGAGGCCACCTTACCATTGGTAAATGAGTAATACAATTTAATCAATATGTGTGCTCAGTTTCACATATGAAGTAAATATAGCAGTAATGCAGTTAAAAAATATTCCATATATTTAATGTCCCCATGTGTCAGTGCTTGCAGAGTGCTGCTGTAATTATTATAATTTATTTTATTTTATTTTTTGCAGGTAAGTGTTTTTAGATGCCACACAGGCTACATAAGCTAGTGTTAAAATTGGAGAATCTAAATGCAAAGGAAAGGCATCCAATCCAATAAAATGTTTTTCTTTAAAAAGATAACCAAATAAAATCCATCATCCATCATTTACACAGGTAGCCGTAAATTACTTAGCAGGGCCATCCACATGACTACTTTACCCAGAACGAGCAGAGGTTTACATGAATAAATGAGATGTTATCCTGACACTTTTCCCGCAAAGCACAGTTATCAATCTGCTTACTTCTCTCTCTTTTTTTTTTTTTTACACATTCATGGCATAAAAACATAAGAGATAATTACAATATGTGTCCAATATAGTAAAGTGCCATAAAATGTTACTGTCACATCAAGCAGGGAATAGTGAGGCCCTGCTCTCACCCAGATCATTGTCCCTGACTACTTGACAATCTGCTCTAGGTAGCAAACTCTCAACTGGGTAACAGTCCCTGCTCTGGACTTAAGTGCAGAGGCAAGTAAAAACATTTTTTTTAAAACAGTGAAAGTCAGGAAAACAGGTCAGGACAGGAAGGGTAATCCAAGAGTTCTGACAAACAGGGAACCAGGAAGATAAAACTTCAGATATACAGAGTATTGTCAAGCTGTCACGATGCCGGCTGGCAGGTAGTGGATCCTCTGTGCCAGAGAGGGATGGCGAGGACCGCGCTAGTGGACCGGTTCTAAGCCACTACAGGTTTTCACCAGAGCCCGCCGCAAAGCGGGATGGTCTTGCTGCGGCGGTAGTGACCAGGTCGTATCCACTAGCAACGGCTCACCTCTCTGGCTGCTGAAGATACTGAAGAAAGGCGAGGTACAAGGGAGTAGGCAGTAGCAAGGTCGGACGTAGCAGAAGGTCGGGGGCAGGCGGCAAGGTTCGTAGTCAGGGGAGATAGCAAAAGTACTGGTACACAGGCTATTAAACACACAGGAACGCTTTCACTGGCACTAAGGCAACAAGATCCGGCAAGGAAGTGCAAGGGAGGAGACTAGATATAGCCAGGGAACAGGTGGGAACCAATTAAGCTAATTGGGCCAGGCACCAATCATTGGTGCACTGGCCCTTTAAGTCTCAGGGAGCTGGCGCGCGCGCGCCCTAGAGAGCGGAGCCGCGCGCGCCAGCACATGACAGCAGGGGACGGGAACGGGTAAGTGACCTGGGATGCGATTCGCGAGCGGGCGCGTCCCGCTGTGCGAATCGCATCCCCAACGGCCATGACAGAGCAGCGCTCCCGGTCAGCGGGACTGACCGGGGAGCTGCAGGGAAAGAGACGCCGTGAGCGCTCCGGGGAGGAGCGGGGACCCGGAGCGCTAGGCGTAACACAAGCAGGGAACCAAGAAGATGTAATGGCAGGTATACAGCTTACTGACAAACAGGGAACCAAGGAGATACATGTATGATGACAGGTATACAGAGTACTGACAAACAGGTACATGATAAAGGTATACAGGTAAGGTTACTGCAGTCAGGTCAGAATACAGATTCAAGATACAGGTTCAAACAAGATAATGCATAAATACTTACACACAAGGCAAGGGGCAAAGCAAGAAATGCAATGGGTCAGACCTATACCAAAGTGAAGTACAAAACACAAGTAAAACAGAGGAAAGATTAGGATCTAAGCCAAGGTAAAGGAAAGGTCAGGATACAATCCAATGTTAAAACACACAAGACCTAAACAGCAACATGTGCAGATAACTTAAGAAAGGCTGTACAAGACTAAAATCAAGGCAAAGAAATCAGAACTAGTTCTCAAAATCCCATGCAGAATGCTGAAGAGGAAACTAAATATCCTGACCAATATCTATAACTCCTGTAACTGAACAGAGAGCAGCATGCTCAGCCTTGACAAGGGCAATTGTTACCGTTACTTTCTTTATTCAGGAATTAAAAATAGCCAAAATATTTCACAATTTCTTTGAATTTACAGTAAATGTGGCTCTAGTTTATTTAGTACTTTTTTCAAAATCTGAGTAATAAAGAAAACGGGCTCCAAAATTTATATCCATTTTGGCCACACATTCATGACTTATATGCAAACCACAAGCCAGTGAAACTCTCATCTCCATCTGCTAGTATTTTTCTTTTATTATTGGGACCTAGGAGTCCAATTGGAAGATTATTATATGCTGAAGCCAAAAAAGGGGAATCTACAGCTCTCTTCCTCTATGGACGAAAAAATTGATTAAATTTATATTAAAAAAATTCGAAAAAAACTTATTGATTGAAAAAGTCATTATTCTGTATTTTTTGAGAACATCCTGCAGTAGAAATGATGCAAGCTTTATCTTAACCAGTGCTTTTTGTTAAACAAATATGCGCTATTCATTTGGTGTATTATGTAACTAGATTTAACAAGAGTTTATCTGGCTTTTGCTACAGCTGTATGTTGTTTAGTCTTTCAAATAATATTGCAAAATGTCTCATTCTGATACAAGCCAAACAGTTAAAAGTTTTTCTTCCTGTAAATTCTGTGTAAATTCAGTTTAATTATAGTTTGTGTAAGTTTAATTATATGCTGGATATTATGTTTCAGAGTTTCTATAAAGCGGTAAAACAATGCAATTAACTAATTGGTTTTATCAAATCATTCTTCCAGTAAAGTTGCTACAGCTGTAAAATTAAGTTATTTTCTATAACTACAATGTGTATTAATAGGCAATATGAAAATGTAACTTTAATATTTCTTATAAACCTTAAATATTAATCTTCCTCCAACTATTCTAGAATTTACAATATGAAACTGTAATTTCAACCATTTATATAAAAGCATAAAAGATATCAATCAAATTATGTGGTATGAGAGAAATTACAATTTACTTCCTTTAAAATTGTTCTTTATAAGAGGGTATTCCTAACTGAGACAATCATAATGGAGAATGTGATGGTCAGATTATGAAAGTAGCCAAAAAGAGCTGTTCAATGCTTCCTCAGGCCTAGAAGGGAAAGCAAGCTATGGAAACAGCGCAACTCTGCAAGTTATTCTTTTTCTGTATTCCCAAAGCTACGTAAACAGCATCAATTGTGGTGTTTAACTATTTCTGTAACCCCCTGTCACATCCGTTCCCTGCCAGGCAGCCTCACTTCGGTGTCCCCTGGGCAACCCTTTTACCTGTTCCCCATGTACATATGTTTACTTTGTATTATACTGTGCAATGTGTGAAGAAAACATTGTCACTTTAAGACTGTTTACCATGTGAGATGTCATGGGATTGTTACCGAGGAGGTATCAGTGAACAGGTGACTTAAGGGTGACCAATGGGACCCCCCAGAGCCTCCCCCATAAAAGCCCTGGGTGGAGCCTCTGCTCTCTCTGTTGCTTCCTGTAGAGGTCCAGTCAAGTCGAGCCTAAGTGTGTGTCCAGAGTCATAGGAGGCCTCAAGTCAAGTCTGCAGCACTAAGCTACCAACCTGCAGGTAAGCCACAGTCACAGTCTTGTCAGTCACAAGTCAGTCAAGTCATAGTCATCTCTAGTCAAAGTGGCCTGCACGAAATTTTCCACATCTACTACAAGTCACAGCAAGCCTTTAAGGTCTCTGAAGTTACTGGTCACCTCCGTGGGCCTGGCTGAACTGTATAGACTTTTCCACCTGTCTAAACTCAGTAAAGCTACCGTTGTCCGTAACTTGGCGTTGGAATCATTAATGCCCCTGTGCCTAGCCCAGGATCCAGCGGTATACCTTTGGGTGGTATTGAGGATAAACCATGCCCTGGCTTCACGAATACAAGGGTAATTCCATCTGCCCTTCATCTCACACCCCATACCACATATATGTTTACTCTGTGCTTCTTGTGTTTGTCCTTTTTGCTATTCTGATTGTTGTAAACCCATTGTGTCCTGACCGGATTTCTGACTTTTGTACCATGTTGCTTTATTATTTTGACTTTGTTACACCCAGCATTTTAGTAGGGTAGGGACCAGCACCATGGTTGGGTTTTAACCCCTTAAAGGGGTACTTCGGTGGAAAACTTTTTTTTTTTTTTAAATCAACTGATGCCAGAAAGTTAAAGGGGTACTCCGGTGCTTACACATCTTATCCCCTATCCAAAGGATGGGGGATAAGATGCCTGATCGCGGGAGTCCCACAGCTGGGGACACCCATGATCATGCACGCCCCCTCCCGTAGGCTTGCATTGAGGGGCGGAGCGTGACGTCACACAGGGGCGGAGGCGTGACGTCACACGCCGCCGGCCCTGCGGTCGACCATAATCAGACCTGGAGCGAACACGCTCCGGGGACTGATTACAAACAGGGTGCCGCGTGCATGATCACGGGCATCCCCAGCTGCGGGACTCCCGTGATCAGGCATCTTATCCCCTATCCTTTGGATAGGGGATAAGATGTGTAAGCACCGGAGTACCCCTTTAAACAGATTTGTAAATTACTTCTATTAAACAATCTTAATCCTTCCAGTACTTATTAGCGGCTGTATACTACAGAGCAAATTGTTTTCTTTTTGGATTTCTTTTCAGTCACGACCACAGTGCTCTCTGCTGACACCTGTGTCCATGTCAGGAACTGCCCAGAGCAGGAGATAATCGCCATAACAAACATATGCTACTCTGGAAAGTTCCTAAAATGCACAAAGATGTCAGCAGAGAGCACTGAGGTTGTGACAGAAAAGAAATCCCAAAAGAAAATAATTTCCTCTGTAATATACAGCCGCTAATAAGTACTGGAAGGATTAAGAATTTTTAATAAAAATAATTTACAAATCTGTTTAGCTTTCTGGCACCAGTTGATTAAAAAAAAAAAAGAAAAAGTTTTCCACTGGAGTACCCCTTTAACCCTTGACGTACGCGTATGTCATGACACCCTGGTACTTAAGGACCCATGACGTACGCGTACGTCATGGAGAATTCCGGCCCCACCGCGCACTGGGCAGGGATCGGACCGGGATGCCTGCTGAAATAATTCAGCAGGCATCCCGTGCAAACGCCCAGGGGGGTCATCAGACCCCCCCCCATATCGGCGATCGCGGCAAAACGCAAGTGAATTCCCACTTGCGATTTGCATGATTCCGGGTCATTATGGGTCTATAGTGATCCGGAATATAAGGGGGATCGCGGTTGTCTAAGACACCAACGATCCCCCTGAAGGCATATGAGTGAGGTGGCAGGGGTGCCACCCCTCCTATCCCTGCTATTGGTGGTCTAGATGAGACCACCAATAGCAGATCGGGGGCGGGGGGGTTAACTTTCGTTTTCCCCATCCTGCCCACCCACAATAGGCGGGGCAGGATGGGGAAACGACGGGGAACGGCGCCGAAGATCCACTTACCGATCCGGGCGGGCGACGGAGGCTGCGGGCGATGGAGATCGGCGGGTGACGATGATGTGCGGCTGGATCCGACGGAAGCCAGTGAGTTGCCTAGCAACATCTGGAGGGTACAGTTTCAGACCAATATACAGTGGTCTCTAACTGTAGCCCTCCAGATGTTGCAAAACTACAACTCCCAGCATGTCCAAACAGCAATCAGCTGTCTCGGCATGCTGGGAGTTGTAGTTGCGTACCTCCAGCTATTGCATAACTACATCTTCCAGCATGCCCTTCTGCGATTAGTACATGCTGTGAGTTGTAGTTTTGCAACACCTGGAGGCAGACTGGTTGGAAAATACTGAGTTAGGTAACAGAACCTAACTGAAGGTTTTCCAACCATTGTGTCTCCAGCATGCACGGTCTGTCAGTACATGCTGGGAGTTGTAGTTTTGAAACAGCTGGAGGTTTGCTTCCCCATGTAAACGTACAGGGTACATTCACACGGGCAGGCTGACAGCAAGTTTCCTGCTTCAAGTTTGGGCTGCGGCAAATTTTTTCACCGTAGCGCAAACTCCTAGAGGGAAACTCACCGTAACACGCCAGTGCGAATGTGCCCTAAAAACACTACACTACACTACACCTACACAAAATAAAGGGTAAAAAACTACATATACACCCCCTTACACTGTCCCCCCCCCCCCCCCCCCCCCCAATAAAAATGAAAAACTTATTGGATGGCAGTGTTTCCAAAACGGAGCCACCAGCTGTTGCAAAACAACAACTCCCAGCATTTCCGAACAACCACTGACTGTCCAGGCATGCTGGGAATTTAGCAACAGCTGGAGGCACCCTGTTTGGGAATCACTGGCGTAGAATACCCCTATGTCCACCCCTATGCAATCCCTAATTTAGTCCTCAAATGCGCATGGAGCTCTCTCACTTCGGAGCCCTGTCGTATTTCAAGGAAACAGTTTAGGGCCACATATGGGGTATCTTCGTACTCGGGAGAAATTGCACTACAAATTTTGGGGGGCTTTTTCTCCTTTTACCCCTTATGAAAAGGAAAAGTTGGGGTCTACAACAGCTTGTTAGTGTAAAAAAATAAAAAAAATTACACTAACATGCTGGTGTTGCCCCATACTTTTTATTTTCATAAGCCATAAAAGAAAAAAAAAGACCCCCAAAATTTGTAACGCAATTTTTCCTGAGTACAGAAATACCCCATATGTGGGCGTAAAATACTCTGCGGGCGCACAACAAGGCTCAGGAGTGAGAGCGCACCATGTACATTTGAGGCCTAAATTGGTGATTTGCACAGGGGTGGCCGATTTTACAGCGGTTCTGACATAAACACAAAAAAATAAATACCCACATGTGACCCCATTTTGGAAACTACACCCCTCAGGTAATGTAATAAGGGGTACAGTGAGCATTTACACCCCACAGGGGTCTGGCAGATTTTTGGAACAATGGTCCGTGAAAATGAAAAATGTAATTTTTCATTTGCACAGCCAACTGTTCCAAAGATCTGTCAAACACCAGTGGGGTGTAAATACTCACTGCACCCCTTATTAAATTCTGTGAGGGGTGTAGTTTCCAAAAAATGTCCTACAGTGAAAATTGGCTGGGTACTTGTCATGTGTTGTTTAGCTAATTCAGGTCGAAGAAACAGGCATGGTCGCACATATACATATTGCATTTTGATCTAATTGCTTCTCAGCATGAATTCAAAAACTAACAGGTTGTTAGTATACATTTTGATCAAAAGGTACAAGCCCACTCGCCACGTCAAGGCCACCTAATTTGAGTGGGTCCCTAACGTCCCTAACATAAAATGGCATAGCACTGGGCGGCGACCACCACCGCCGGGACACCAGTGCCCACAGGGGGAACGACCCACTGGCAGAGCGGCCCCAATGCCACTCAAACCAGTCCATGGGTCGCACCTCCCCACAGACACGGCGCCACGGCAGCAACAGACGCCGCACAGCACCACACTAGTGTGAACAGGGTGTTAAAGCTCACTTACCATGCGGTCCCAGTCAGACTGGGAGGCTGCTAGGAAAGAAAAGGCCCTTGTGTAGCTAACTACTACTTATATAGGGTTGGGCTGAGGGGGTGGGGCAGAGTGCAGACACATGTTAAAACAAAAAAAGGAGGGGATAGAAAACACAATGTGAATTCAGATCGAAGAAACAGGCATGGTCGTACATCTACATATTGCATTTTGATCTAATTGCTTCTCAGCATGAATTCAAAAACTAACAGGTTGTTAGTATACATTTTGATCAAAAGGTACAAGCCCACTCTCAACATCAAGGGCACCTAATTTGAGTGGGTCCCTAACGTCCCTAGCATAAAATGGCGTAGCACTGGGTGGCGACCACTACCGCCGCAACACCAGTGCCCACAGGGGGAAACGCCCACTGACAGAGCGGCCCCAATGCCACTCAAACCAGTCCATGGGTCACACCTCCCCACAGACACGGGAGAAACGGATGCCGCACAGCACCACAACAGTGTGAACAGGGTGTTAAAGCTCACTTACCATGCGCTCCCAGTCAGACTGGGAGGCTTCTAGGAAAGAAAAGGCCCTTGCGTAGCTAACTACTACTTATATAGGGTTGGGCTGAGGGGGTGGGGCAGAGTGCAAAACGTATATATTAACAACCTAAGTGTGCTGTTACACCTTTTTCACACTGGTGGGGTGCTGTGCGGCGTCCGTTGCTGCTGCGGTGCCGTGTCTACGGGGGGTGCGGCCGGAGACTGGTTTGGGTGGCACTGGGGCTGCTCTGCCGGTGGTTCGTTCCCCCTGTGGGCACTGGTGTCGCAGCGGTGGTAGGCGCCACCTAGTGCTACACCATTTTATGCTAGGGACCCACTCTCAATAGGTAGCCTTGACGTGGCGAGTGGGCTTTGTACCTTTTGATCAAAACGTATATACTAACAACCTGTTAGTTTTTGTAATTATGCTGCGATGCAATTAGATCATAATACAAAATTGTGGATGTGCGGCCATGTTTGTTTTTTCTACCAGGATTCACATTGTGTATTCTATCCCCTCCTTTTTTTTTGTTCCACTTGGCCTGCTCTCCCCACCCCCTCAGCCCATCCCTATATAAGTAGCAGGTAGCTACACCTGGGCCCTTTCATTTTCTAGCAGTCTCCCAGTCTTACTGGGAGCACATGGTAAGTGTGCTGTTACACCTTTTTCACACTGGTGTGGTGCTGTGCGGCGTCCGTTGCTGCCGCGGCGCCGTGTCTACGGGGTGTGCGTCCCGGAGACTGGTTTCGGTGGCACTGAGGCTGCTCTGGTGGTGGGTCGTTCCCCCTGTGGGCACTGGTGTCGCGTCGGTGGTGGGCGCCGCCTAGTGCTACACCATTTTATGCTAGGGACGTTAGGGACCCACTCTCAATAAGTGGCCTTGACGTGGCGAGTGGGCTTTGTACCTTTTGATCAAAACGTATATACTAACAACCTGTTAGTTTTTGTAATTATGCTGAGAAGCAATTAGATCATAATACAAAATTGTGGATGTGCGGCCATGTCTGTTTTTTCTACCAGGATTCATGTTATTTAGCTAAGGTTGTATTTACATAATTTTAAGACCCTTTCTGCTCTAGATTTTTCTTTATTAAGTCCTTCTAATATGTAAAACCCATACTTTTTTTTTCTTATGACTATATACTAGCATTTTCTATACACTTTACAAGGCTATTATTAAGATCACCTGAAAGGGGTACTCCGCTGCTTAGCGTTTGGAACAAACTGTTCCGAACGCTGGAGCCGATGCTGGGAGCTCGTGACGTCATAGCCCCACCCCCTCATGATGTCATGCCCTGCCCCTCAATTCAAGTCTATGGGAGGGAGCATGACAGCCATCACGCCCCCTCCCATAGACTTGCATTGATGGGGTGGGGCGTGATGTCATGAGGGGGTGAAGCTTTGACATTACGAGCTCCAGGTGCCGGCTCCAGCGTTCGGAACAGTTTGTTTCAAGTGCTGAGCAGAGGAGTACCCCTTTAAAATACAGATGTGTTGCATCTAATAAATATACATAGCAAAATACATTCTGAAAGGTTCAACCACATTCTCTGTTTTTACTGTTCATAACGTAAACATTTTCTTTTATTATGTTCCAGATTCTTGTATATGAATCAGGGGAGTAGGAATTAGAAAGTATTGATAAACTGCTTTCAGGCTGTAAAACTTCATAAATAAGTAAGAGCGTGCAATTGTTATCTTTCTGTGGTAGATATTACAATGTATTATTCACAGCTCCCTGTGTAGCTCTTGTGTCAAATCAACATCACAATATAATAGATGAGAGGTTGTGTTTTGCAGCTCGTGAATTATAAAATAGTTTTGTTAGTTATACATAAAAACTGACTAGGAACCAAAAGTCTACAATGCAATGATCCATAAGCAAACATGCTCCAAGAAAGATCACATTCACCAGTTATTCTATTAGAAAATAAGCTTGTAAAGCATAAAGCAAAACCTGTACAATGGAAAGTAAATAATATATGATAAACTGGCACTTTGTCTCTATTCCAGCACTTAAGCACATTTTTATAGTATATCATCCCTTAAAGATATCCTCAATTTTTTTTCCTGACCTTCCAGAAGCCATAAAGTTTTCATAATTTTATAGACATGGCTATATTGAGGCTTGTTTTTTGCAGAACAGTGTTCTACCACCATTAAATAATGTATCTGCTTTGTTTTAATTAGTTTTTTACATACATTTTTTTTATTAAAAATTAAACATTCTTTTTTTTTTTTTTTTTACTGTGCATTTGTTTAATCACTTGAACAATACTCTATAATACATATGTACTGGATTTTCTATATTTTTTTTCCTTATTCTGTTCTCTTGTTAAGCCCTACCATTGGCAGGCCTTCAGTTGGTTCATATATCATAGATAACCAAACAAAACCCAAAATCACCTAGAGGAGGGGCCAATCAGGTGACAGAGGGAGCCCCCACCTTCAGTCTAAACACCTAAATGCCAAGGCCACTTCAGACCATGTCATCTAAGTGGTTGAATAGCTGGGATTTGAGTTATCTGCAATGTTGACTGCAGTAGGTTGTCAGCTGTAGCAAACCATTAACAACCACTATATATGTATTTGGGCCAGTTCCATGCATTCTCCATCCCTTTCAACCTAAACTTATACCTGATAGCACTGTGAAGGTTCATATAGAGCATCTGACAAATTCCATAAGGCCTCATTCACATATCCTTTTTTGGTGTATTTCTATTTTTCTAGCTTAAAAAATTACATGACGATTTTTAAATAAACCTTAAATATATTTTTCCTATAGTGGAGCCTATGAAAAAATACTTGAAAATTGCTGTACGCTAAACATGGTGCCATCTACCATGAAACCATAAAAATGCCTTAAATGTACCTATAAAAGACAAAAAAAAATGATAACTACTAAATTACAGCAAAATTAAGTGTCAAAATTATTTCTCTGTGACACAGGGGTTCAGATTTGTTTAGAATTGCAAAAGCTGGCAGACAGAGATCATTGAAAGGAAGGAAAGCTATCACTTACTGTATACATTTAGGTTATGTGCAAACATTAGGATTGATTTATAAGTGTCTTTATGCGGGACCAATTGTATATTGTAATGACAAAAAATTATTTTATTACAAAATCTACTGTGAAGCCAAAGAAAAAATAATTTGTGTGTTGAAATTGAAAAACAAGCAAACAAACAAATACAATTGTACAACTTTTGGGGTTGTGTGGGGTTGTTTTTATATAATGCACTTTACTGTTAAAATAACACATTTGCTAAACTGAACCCAACATTTTTTATCAGGTTTTGTGCGCCTAAAAAAAAAAAAAAGAAGAAAGTCAGAAATCACTTGGAGAGTTTTAGAAAACCTTTCTATATTAACCTTCACAGTGCTATCAGGTATAAGTTTAGGTTGAAAGGGATGGAAAATGCATGGAACTGGCCCAAATACATATATTGTGGTTGTTAATGGTTTGCTACAGCTGACAATCTGCTGCAGTAAAAAAAAAAAAAAAAGGGGTGTGGCTTCTCAAAAAATTGGCATAACCCAATATTTTCCCAAAACCCTCCGTATTTTTCTCCAAAACCCGACAAAAAAGCGGAGAAGAGTGGATTGTAACTGCCAGAGGCTGGTGTAAAAACAGGTAAAATGGTCAGGATTTTTCAAAGCATGGTTATTATGGCCAATATGCATAAATAAGGTAAATCCAAATTAAAAAGACTCATTCACTTAATTCGCCATTAATCCTGACATATCTTCCTGAGTTAATAGTATATATGGACAAAACTGTGCAACCAAGTGTGACATTATTTTCACTAAATGTGTATTTTAACCTCTTAAGGACTCAGCCCATTTGGGCCTTAATCCCTTAACGGCGCAGGACGTATATTTACGTCCTGCGCCGGCTCCCGCGATATGAAGCGGGATCGCGCCGTGATCCTGCATCATATCGCGTCGGTCCCGGCGCTCATCAACGGCCGGGACCCGTGGCTAATACCACACATCGCCGATCACGACGATGTGCGGTATTAACCCTTAAGAAGCGGCGGTCAAAGCTGACCGCCGCTTCTAAAGTGAAACTGAAAGTGACCCGGCTGCTCAGTCGGGCTGTTCGGGACCGCCGCGGCGTCCCGAACAGCTGACCGGACACCGGGAGAGCCCTTACCTGCCTCCTCGGTGTCCGATCGACGAATGACTGCTCCGTGCCTGAGATCCAGGCAGGAGCAGTCAAGCGCCGATAATGCTGATCACAGGCGTGTTAATACACGCCAGTGATCAGCATAGGAGATCAGTGTGTGCAGTGTTATAGGTCCCTATGGGACCTATAACACTGCAACAAAAATTTAAAAAAAAAGTGTTAATAAAGGTCATTTAACCCCTTCCCTAATAAAAGTTTGAATCACCCCCCTTTTCCCATAAAAAAAATAAAACAGTGTAAAAAAATAAATAAATAAACATATGTGGTATCGCATAAATGTCCGAACTATAAAAATATATCATTAATTAAACCGCACGGTCAATGGCGTACGCGCAAAAAAATTCCAAAGTCCAAAAAAGCGTATTTTGGTCACTTTTTATACCATTAAAAAAATGAATAAAAAGTGATCAAAAAGTCAGATCAAAACAAAAATCATATCGATAAAAACTTCAGATCACGGCGTAAAAAATGAGTCCTCCCTGTACATGGGACCGCCCTGTACATGGAAAAATAAAAAAGTTATAGGGGTCAGAAGATGACATTTTTAAACGTATAAATTTTCCTGCATGTAGTTATGATTTTTTCCAGAAGTGCGACAAAATCAAACCTATATAAGTAGGGTATAATTTTAACCGTATGGACCTACAGAATAATAATAACGTGTAATTTTTACCGAAATATGCACTGCGTAGAAACGGAAGACCCCAAAAGTTACAAAATGGCATTTTTTTTTCCGATTTTGTCGCACAATGATTTTTTTTCCGTTTCGCCGTGCATTTTTGGGTAAAATGACTAATGTCACTGCAAAGTAGAATTGGCGATGCAAAAAATAAGCCATAATATGGATTTTTAGGTGGAAAATTGAAAGGGTTATGATTTTTAAAAGGTAAGGAGGAAAAAACGAAAGTGCAAAAACGGAAAAACCCTGAGTCCTTAAGGGGTTAAGGACTAAGTATGAGAGCTTGTTTTTTGCGCGATCAGTTGTCCGTTGTAATGCCACCACTCACTTTACCATAAAATGTATGACGCAACCAAAAAAATACTATTTGTGTGGAGAAATTAAAAAGTAAACCACAATTTTTCTAATTTTGGAAGGTTTCACTTTCACGCCGTACAATTTTTGGTAAAAATGACATGTGTTCTTTATTCTTTGGGTCAATGCGATTAAAATGATACCCATGATAACATATTTTCAATAACTGTTGCGCTTAAAAGAAATCGCACATTTTTTAACCAAATTAAGTACATTTAAAATACCCCTATTTTGAAGACCTATAACTTTTTCATTTTTCCATATAAGCGGCGGTATGAGGGCTAATTTTTTGCGTCGTGATCTGTACTTTTTATTCATACCATATTTGCTTATATAAAACTTTTAGTACATTTTTCATTTTTTTGGAACCGAATGCTATAAAAAAGCAGACATTTTGTACTTTTTACATTCAAGCCGTTCACCATACGGTATCATTAACATTTCATTTTAATAGTTCGGATATTTACGTAAATAAAAATAAATGTTTACACTTTTTGGGGGTGGAATAAGTAAAATGGGACAATTGACTTTTTTTATTGTGGGAGGGGGTTTTAAATTTTTTTTACTTTTTTTACTTTTATTTTTACACTTTAGTAGTCCCCATAGGGGACTATTTATAGCAATCATTCGATTGCTAATACTGTTCAGTGCTATGCATAGGACATAGCACTGATCAGTATTATCGGTCATCTTCTGCTCTGGTCTGCTCGATCGTGGACCAGAGACAAAAGACCCGTGGAAGGCAGTGGAGGCAGGTGAGGGGACCTCCATCTGCCATTTTGGATGATTGGATCGCCGCGGCAGCACTGCGGGCGATCAGATCATCCATTTTAGTGACCGAAATGCTGCAGATAGCGTGATCTGTATTGATTACGGCATCTGAGGGGTTAATTACAGACATCCGTGCAATCACAGATGTCAGCCATTACCGCCGTAAATGTACAATGCTGTTGTCTTTGATGTTTGCATTGTTTCATGTTAGTATTTTCTAACATTATCTGTGGTTTATTAACCCCTTAAGGACCGGAGGTTTTTCCGTTTTTGCATTTTCGTTTTTTGCTCCTTGCCTTTAAAAAATCATAACTCTTTCAAATTTACACCTAAAAATCCATATGATGGCTTATTTTTTGCGCCACCAATTCTACTTTGTAATGACCTTAGTCATTTTGCCCAAAAATCTATGGTGAAGCGGGAAAAAAAATCATTGTGCGACAAAATTGAAAAAAAAACGCTGTTTTGTAACTTTTGGGGGCTTCCGTTTCTACGTAGTACATTTTTCGGTAAAAATGACACCTGATATGTATTCTGTAGGTCCATACGATTAAAATGATACCCTACTTATATAGGTTTGATTTTGTCGGACTTCTGGAAAAAATCATAACTACATGCAGGAAAATTAATACGTTTAAAATTGTCATCTTCTGACCCCTATAACTTTTTTATTTTTCCGTGTATGGGGCGGTATGAGTGCTCATTTTTTGCGCCTTGATCTGAAGTTTTTAACGGTACCATTTTTGCATTGATAGGACTTATTGATCACTTTTTATTCATTTTTAAATGATATAAAAAGTGACCAAAAATGCACTATTTTGGACTTTGGAATTTTTTTGCGCGCACGCCATTGACCGAGCGGTTTAATTAATGATATATTTTTATAATTCGGACATTTCCGCACGCGGTGATACCACATATGTTTATTTTTATTTTTATTTACACTGTGTTTTTTTTTTTATTGGAAAAGGGGGGTGATTCAAACTTTTAATAGGGGAGGAGTTAAATGATGTTTATTCACTTTTTTTTTTCACTTTTTTTTTGCAGTGTTATAGGTCCCATAGGGACCTATAACACTGCACACACTGATCTTCTATGTTGATCACTGGTTTCTCATAAGAAACCAGTGATCAACGATTCTGCCGGATGACTGCTCATGCCTGGATCTCAGGCACTGAGCAGTCATTCGGCGATCGGACAGCGAGGAGGCAGGTAGGGGCCCTCCCGCTGTCCTGTCAGCTGTTCGGGATGCCGCGATTAGCCGCGGCTATCCCGAACAGCCCGACTGAGCTAGCCGGGAACTTTCACTTTCACTTTTAGCCGCGCGGCTCAGCTTTGAGCGCGCGGCTAAAGGGTTAATAGCGCGCGGCGCCGCGATCGGCGCTGCGCGCTATTAGAGGCGGGTCCCGGCTTCACTATGACGCCGGGCCCGCCATGATATGACGCGGGGTTACTGTGTAACCCCGCGTTATATCAGAAGAGCAGGACCAAGGACGTACCGGTACGTCCTTGGTCCTTAAGGGGTTAAATAGATATTGCACAACTTCATTCGTAGTATTGCCAACATAATCCACTTTCAGTCTTTTCTTCCACTTGGTCTATAGAATGTCATCACTATGGCTCGTAGCCTCTGTGTAAAAATACATGCTCATATGGTATTCCAAAATTTTGTAAATGTTGTTGAAAATGTTGTCTCAGGAATTCGGCAAATGCTTTGGAAATGTCATGATTTTGCATTGCTGGTTGTTGGGGTGGTCTCTCTTGCCTCAGATCCTCACATACCAGAAGAGAAACTGTTTTTTACCTGCATTTTTTTGTCCTTTCCGTTGAGGATTAAAAAAAACCTGCGTGCGTAAAAAAAAAAAAACACACACACTGTGGTACATCTTAGTAAATAACACACGCGAAAAAATAGAGGTAAAAAATAACAACAACCAAAAACCCTACACTCTGCATAAATTAGGGCTACTATCTTTATTCTGTAGGTCAATAGGATTATAGCGATTCTCAATTTATATAGATTTTGTTTTAGTATACTACTTTTAAGAATTTATAACTTTATTCTTTTTGTAAGAAGATGAGAACACTTACATTTTCCTCTGCTGACCCTTCTAACACTTTTATTTTTCTGTATATGAGGCACAAATTTTGTGCAGTGATCTTTAGTTTTTATCAGTACCATCTTTGTTTCAATAGGACTTTCTAATCGCTTTTTATTCATTTTTATGGTTAATGAAGTGTCCAAAAATCAGCAATTCCAGAATGTAATATTTATGTTGACCCCATTCAGGATGGTTTCATTAATATTTTGAAATAGTTTATAAACAAGTATATAACTATACCACTTATATTTATTTTTGTTAATACTGTATCATATTGAAAAATAACAAATAGAAAGCAGAAAGCCCCAAGAAGAGTCACTTATATATAAAAGTTAAACATTTTTTATTGATATGCACTAAAATTAGAGACACACATAAAGAGAGAAACAATGCATCACAAAAGGTGGCAACACAGGACACCCTGCAGAGGAGATGGTAATATGGGGGTATTGCACATAGGCCAGTAATCAAACAGTACATATAAATACAGACACCATTCTATGTAATAGCAGCATGTATACAGGCAATATAAAGAAAGTGCAAAATGCAAGTAAATAAGGTGCTGTATGTTGAGGTGTATGGACAAACTATGCACCGAAGGTAAGGTACATAGTGATAAAAGTCAAAGTGTGCATAATACCCACAACGAATATAACAAACACAGGAGAACTGCAGGGACCGGGATGCCACCACTCCAACGCGCGTTTCGGCACGCTGACCTTTAGTCCGGGACTAGAGAAATATTAGTGGATTGTGTGCTAAATATATTGTGAGATTACCATAACGCTGTGACTATCTTTTTGTTAACTCGCTGGAGTTCCTTCCTTCCAACAATCAAGTCCCATGATTCCTTGTTTGTAAGTGTGAGGTCGCTCCACTCATTGAAGCAGACAGGCTCCCTCTGAACACCTGATTAGTGATATAATGTCTCTGGCCGCACTGCAACCTGGGAAAAACAGAGCCGACACTCATTGTGTATGCTGTTAAAAATAAATATTGGGGCAAAAATCACAGAAAAATTGTGAGACCATAATGAAACACAGGTACAGACATTATGTTATGAACTACACTAACTTCACAGCCCCTGTTCAAATAAAAAGAAATTCCTGGAATACCCCTTTAATAATGTGCTGTTCCTTAAAAGAATTTTGTCCAGAGACCATTAGTAAATTCCTCCCATTATAGGAATATCACAAAAGTAATGACCATTGTCTACTAAGAGAGTTAACTGGTGTTTTATCTGGCTAAAAGTAACTTCTGGCGCACAAATGGTGACATTATTTTGTCATCTTGATAAAGAACAAGCCATTTTCTGAGCAAATTTGTGATAAAATAAGTATCAATTTTTCTATTAAAAATAAATACAGGCCATAAAAACTAAGAATGCTAGTAAATATCACATTACAGGAGAAAATGAAATGATGAAGCATGGTACAATGAGGCCTATTACTCAGCAAAGAATTTACCACACCATTCTTGATGGCCTGTTCTCATTAGAAATCAGATCTCTCCAGTCAATTAAAATGCAGACTAATTGCTTGGCTAAGTGTTTTTTCTTCTTCTGTCTATTTAAACAAATGACTGAGAGGTGACAAGTGCCAGAATTTCCGACTCTGCAAAATCTCAATTAGAGGTTCCTTTGTAATTTCTAGGCAGACCATGACTGCTTATTACAGAGAAAGCTTTGAATTTTATTGAACAATTTAAATCCTGGATTACACTTTATTTCTAGTACTTCATGCTAACTGCTTAAATGTCAAAAAGACTGTTAGTGCGTACACTGTGAGATAGGAATACCAAGGAAGTAAAGCTTTTATCTGAGTAAGCATTTAATATGACACTAGTGTCATGCAATTGTTACTGGCAGAATCAAAATCATGACTGTTCATATTTGAGAAGAAAACTGTGTAATGTAAAAGGACTGTACGTTCAGAGATAATAAAAAGTATTTTATGTATCCCGTGGGAACATTTTATAGACCTAGGCCCTCGATTAAATTTTATAATTTGAGCTTACAATCTAATGCTTGCTTTAAAGAGTACATATCATGAAATCATTTGGCCCTAATTGCCCCCCACCCCCCCCCCCATCTGTACCTGTCTCTTCCTGACTCTAATCCTACCTTTTTTTTTTCTAAAACCCCTTTTCCTACCTTTATTTGACCCTTCTTTGTTGCTCAGTTCCCTGTTCCCTGGCGTCTGTGAGAAAGGAAAGGGGTGTGGTCCAGCAGGCGTGACGTCAGTTGAAGCCTACCTGGGCTCACTTCTCACTGTTGGACGGCTTTTAACCAGGGGGGGGGGTTTGGCTTGGCTTGCGGGCCGGCTTGTATTCACGGGAAGGTGGGGATGTGTCGGGTGATGCGGGCCGGCATGTAATCACGGGGGGGGCAGGGAGGTCATGCAGGGAGATGAGGGCCGGCATGTAATCAAGGGGAGTGGAGGGTGTTGGTAGTACTGGGAGCTGCGGGCCGACATGTAATCACTGGTGGGGGGAGGCTGGCACCGGGAGCTGCAGGCCGTCATGTAATCACGGGGGGTTAGGTGGTGTTGGGAACTGCAGGCCGGCATGTGATCATGAGGGTGTTGGCGTCGGGTGCTCCGGGCTATCGGGCAGGCTTGTAATTTGGGGTGCTGAGCTCCATGTAGCAGTCACAGCAGCCGCCTTGCCTGCCTGATTAACAGGAAGGGAGCTGCGCTGTGCTTTTCAGTGTCCAGGCTGCACTGAGAGTTCGAACTCCTTCCAGACCGGCATGAGTCCAAATTCAATGAGCCAGGACTTGTAGGGAAACCCTTAGTGGTCAATTTTTAAAAGTAAAAAAAAATACATGTTATTAGAAAGTTTAGAATACATTGATTAACAAAATATTAAAAAAGTTTTTGTGGTGACCAACCACAAGCAGGGTTATACAGTCAGGGGGCATGTATTAAGCATACAATGTCGAACATTCACAGTCCTTGTATAATCCTGTCCATCACCTGATATTCACTACATTTATTAAAATTACTTCACACCCCTCTGTCACGATCACACCCTATCGGCCCAGCCAAGACGCTAGAGAGAGTGTGATGGTGCAAGGGTTAAAGCCACCAGACCTATGGGTATCCACTATTAGTCCCAGCTAGCCTCCAAATTAACCCATTGATAAACATGTTTCACCAGAGATTCCTTCAGAAAGGTGAGCTCATATATTTAGTGATCAAAGACCAGAGCTGATCAATTAAACATTTAATCTGAAAAAAAGTATCACAGTGCTACATATAAAATAAGCAAATGACATACAGGTGCAAACATATATAAAAGTGTTCAGCAAGACAAGTTCAGAAAACAAAAAGAAAGTCCTTACAACATAATGGTATAGCAGTCCTTGTGAGTCCAACTGTATGTTAGGATGTCTTGTCTGCTTTTTGCCACAGGCTTGGTAGAAAGGTTTGTCCAGCATCTCAGCATCTCGATTTTAAAGTGTTTTTGTTTTTTTGTTTAGGAGGGAAAAGGGAATTCAACTGCCAACCCCTTTTTCCTGGTCCCTTATCTTAGTTTGTTTTATGATGGCTATAGTGCCTGATTTCAAAGGAGGTATAACTAACACAGACAAGACAGACCACCCAATAAAACTGGAATACACAAAAAAAAAATACACAGTCTGAATGAACCCTCACCCATGCCTTAGATTATACATTATACACAAATACAATTATAATACATATGTATGATTCCATAATCAGGCCTTGGGCCTGACACCATCTGATTCATAAAATTGTCAGACAAACTATACACCCATATATATATATATATATCGGGAATTGGAGGGTACATGAAGAAACTGTAAAAAGGTGTTTGATCAGGGCAATCTTAGCTATTTAAGGACAGTGAAATCTCAATTTTTGGGGTTGGCCATGGGTCTTCTTTAAAATCTAAATATGTCAGAAGTCTATCTGCCTACTTGAATAAAATTAAGGGGTATGTTAGTTTCAACAAATGAATGTTAATACTTTGTTTAATTAAAAGTTATGACAATTTTATGTCTACGTATTGTAGAAATTCATCATGATTTTTTAAAATCACTGATTGCAATCAGTGAATTTCAGCCTTTATTTACTTACTTACAGGGGAAATTTACTGCAATCTTAGTGGTTTCAGTTCTCTTAATGGTTAAAAACTCGTTAGCTGACACTATTGCTTAAATGTTTCTAAATGTTTCTAAAAATACAAGAGAATAACAATATACATGTCACCCGGAGCGCTCGCGGCGTTCACCTCCTGGTTGCAGCGCCCCGGTCAGACTCGCTGACCACGAGCGCTGCTCTGTTTCCTCCGGCGGGGATGCGATCCACACGGCGGGGCATGTCTGCCCGCGGGTCGCATCCCGTTCTGTTTACCTGCCCCGTCCTCTTGCTGATCAGTCAGTGCACTGTTAATTGGTGCCTGGCCCAATCTGTTCCCAATCACTCCCACACATATAAACCCACTTCCCCTTCCTGTCCTTGCCGGATCTTGTTGCCTTAGTGCCCTGAGAAAGCGTTTTGTGTGTATCCCTAGCCTTGCTGTTGCCCCTGACTACGAACCTTGCCGCTTGCCTTGACCTTCTGCTACGTCTGACCTCGCCTTGCCTTGCCTTGCCCTTGTGTACCGCGCCTGTCTTAGCTGTCAGTGAGGTTGAGTCGCTATCGGGTGGAACGACCTGGGGGTTGCCTGCCGCAGCATGTCCATCCCACTTTGCGGCGGGATCTGGTGAATACCAGTAACCCCTTAGATTCCGTTCCCCTGGTACGGCCCACGCCATCACCTCACTGATACAGAGGATCCACTCCCGTGTCCTCCCCGCATACCAGTCCGGACCCTGACAGTAGATCCGGCCATGGATCCTGCTGAGGTGCCGCTGCCAAGTCTCGCTGACCTCACCACCGTGGTTGCCCAGCAGTCTCAGCAGATCGCCCAACAAGGACAACAGCTGTCGCAGTTGGCTGCCATGCTCCAGCAGCTTCTGCCTCCACAGCCTCTACCATCTCCTCCGCCAGCTCCAGCATCTCCTCCACTACGAGCTGCCGCTTCTACCTCTAGAATCCGCCTGTCTCTTCCTGAGAAATTTGACGGGGACTCTAAGCTGTGCCGTGGGTTCCTCTCCCAATGTTCCCTGCACCTCGGGATGATGTCGGACCAGTTCCCCACAGAACGGTCTAAAGTGGCTTTCGTGGTCACTGCCACTGCTTCCGTACGCAGTGTCTTTGAGGAGCCAGCCCGGGCTTCCTCAGCCGAGACGGCTGTTCTGAAGCTCGTTCAAGGGAGCTCTTCAGTGGGTGAATATGCCATACAGTTCCGCACCCTCGCCTCTGAGCTCGCCTGGAACAATGAGGCCCTCTGCGCGACCTTCAAGAAAGGTTTATCCAGCCACATCAAAGATGTTCTGGCCGCACGAGAAATTCCTGCTACCTTGTCTGAACTTATCCACTTTGCCACCCGCATTGATATGCGTTTCTCTGAAAGACGCCAGGAGCTCCGTCAGGAAAAGGATCTTGTTTGCACCAGGCGGTTTCATCGCTTGGCACCTCTCTTCCAGAGTCCTCTGCAACCTATTCCTGTGCCTCCCGCCGAGGATGCTATGCAAGTGGATCGGTCCCGCCTGACCCAAGAAGAGAGGATTCGCTGCAGAAATGAAAATTTGTGCCTGTACTGTGCTAGTACCGAACATTTTCTAAAGGACTGCCCTATGCATCCTCCGCATCAGGGAAACGCACGTACATAGTTAACGTGGGAGAGGCGTTTCTAGGTGTGAATTCTTCCTCTCCACATCTGACTATACCAGTGCGGATTTCACTATCCGCTAATTCTTCCTTCTCTGCAGTGGAAGCCTCACTCATCAACAGATTCAATATTCCTGTTACCCGTCTCATCAAACCTTTTTTCATTTCATCTGTAAAAAGAGAAAGTCTGGCCTGCACCGTGCGTTACCGTATTGAACCCCTGCTCATGACCGTTGGTGCTCTCCATCAAGAAAAATGTAATTCTTTGTTTTGCCAAACTTTACCTCTGAAATTCTTCTTGGCTTGCCCTGGCTCCAGCATCACACTCCTACCCTCAACTGGACCTCTGGTGACATTAAAACTTGGTGCTCTTCCTGCCACAAACGCTGCCTTAAGTTTGTACCTACCTGCCAAGTCCCCATCACTACACCCTTGCCTGGCCTTCCAGAGGCCTATCAGGACTATTCTGACGTCTTTTGTAAGAAGCAGGCAGAGGTCTTACCACCGCAAAGACCCTATGACTGCCCTATTGACTTGCTCCCTGGTGCCACACCGCCCCGTGGCAGAATTTATCCTCTCTCCGCTCCAGAGACTCAGGCCATGGCTGAATACATTCAGGAGAATCTTAAGAGAGGTTTCATCAGGAAGTCTTTTTCTCCAGCCGGAGCTGGATTCTTTTTCGTTGCCAAAAAAGACGGATCTCTACACCCTTGCATAGACTATCGTGGCCTTAATAAAATCACAGTAAAAAACCGCTATCTTCCGCCTCTCATCTCGGAACTCTTTGACCGTCTACAAAATTTTGTACTAAACTTGACCTTAGGGGCGCTTATAACCTCATCAGAATTCGCGAAGGTGATGAGTGGAAAACCGCTTTTAACACTAGAGATGGCCACTTCGAATATCTCGTCATGCCTTTTGGACTTTGCAACGCCCCTGCAGTCTTTCAAGATTTTGTTAATGAAATTTTTCGGGACTTACTGTATACCTGCATTGTTGTCTACTTAGATGACATCCTAATTTTTTCCTCCAACCTAGAGGAACACCGGCTCCATGTCCATCAAGTGCTCCAGCGCCTTCGTGAAAATCATCTATACGCCAAATTTGAAAAGTGTCTTTTTGAACGCAGCTGTCTTCCTTTCCTGGGATACCTAGTCTCCGCTCAAGGTCTTCAAATGGATCCTGACAAACTCTCCGCGGTGTTGGATTGGCCACGCCCCTCTGAACTTCGTGCTATCCAGCGCTTCCTCGGATTCGCCAACTACTACCGTCAGTTCATTACTCCCTTCTCCACCATCGTTGCTCCTATTGTGGCACTGACTAAGAAAAACGCGAATCCGAGGTCCTGGCCTTCCCAAGAAGATGAAGCTTTTAATCGCCTTAAGGCCGCCTTCGCCTCTGTCTTGTCCAGGCCAGATCCTCTGAAGCCTTTTTTCCTTGAGGTTGACGCCTCCTCAGTTGGAGCTGGATCAGTCCTTCTTCAAAAAAACGCTAATGGAAAAAACGTCACTTGCGGATTTTTCTCCAAAACTTTTTCTCCTCCTGAAAAAAACTATTTTATAGGAGACCGTGACCTATTGGCCATTATGTTGGCAATTGAAGAGTGGAGACATCTTCTGGAATGATCCCTTCATCCCATCACCATCTACACAGACCATAAAAATCTGTTTTATCTTCAATCCGCCCAGCGGCTAAATCCTCGCCAGGCTAGATGGTCGTTGTTTTTTGCCCTTTTAAATTTTCAAATCCATTTTCGTCCTGCGGACAAGAATGTCAGGGCTGATGCTCTATCACGTTCCACCGATGCCTCTGAATCCGAAGCTTTTCCTCAGCACATCATACCTCCAGAGTTTCTAATCTCCTCTGCTCCTGCTTCTCTGGTGCCAATCCCTCCGGGAAAAACTTATGTTCCTCCACGTCTTCGCCTCCAGAATCTCAAATGGGGTCATTCCTCCCATCTGGCTGGTGATGCTGGAATCAAAAAGTCCATACAGTTAATTGCCAGACACTATTGGTGGTCTTCCCTAGAGAAAGATGTGACTGATTTCGTACGGGCCTGTACAGTGTGTGCACGTGACAAAACTGCACGACAGAAGCCTGCTGGTCTTCTCCTTCCTCTGCCGGTGCCTGAACAGCTGTGGTCCCATATAGCTATGGACTTCATCACTGATCTACCTTCATCTCATGGCAACACTGTCATTTGGGTGGTCATTGATCGTTTTTCCAAAATGGCTCATTTTGTCCCACTTCTGGGTCTTCCTTCTGCGCCACAATTGGCAAACAATTTTTTCTGCAAATTTTTCGTCTCTACGGGGTTCCCACGCATATGGTCTCTGATAGAGGCGTTCAATTTGTCTCATAATTTTGAAGAGCACTCTGCAGTCAATTAAAAATCAAATTAAATGTTTCCTCTGCTTATCATCCTCAATCTAATGGACAAGTGGAAAGAGTGAACCAGATTCTTGGTGACTACCTGCGACATTTTGTCTCCTCCCGTCAAGATAATTGGGTCGACCTTCTGCCCTGGCTTGAATTCTCGTACAATTTCAAAAATTATGAGTCTTCCTCTAAATCTCCATTTTTTGTGGTGTATGGCCATCATCCGCTTCCCCCCCCCCCCCTTCCCATTCCCACTTCATCTGGAGTTCCTGCCGTAGATGAATTGACACAAGACTTCTCCTCTATCTGGAAGGAATCTCAAAAGTCGCTCTTACTGGCCTTATCTCGCATTAAGAGACATGCTGATAAAAAGAGAAGAATTCCTCCTATCTTTGCCCCCGGTGACAAAGTGTGGCTCTCTGCCAAATACATCCGTTTCCATGTCCCTAGATACAAGCTTGGTCCTCGGTACCTCGGGCCATTTAAAATCAAAAATCAAATCAATTCTGTCTCCTACAAGCTCCATCTTCCTTCTTCTCTTCGTATCCCCAACTCTTTCCATGTTTCCCTTCTCAAACCTATTATACTGCTATTCTCCCAAGGTCACTGTTCCTGCTCCTGTCTCTGGATCCTCTGATGTATTCTCCGTGAAGGAGATCCTCGCCTCCAAAGTTGTCCGAGGTAAAAGATTTTTTTTAATCGACTGGGAGAATTTAGGTCCTGAAGAGTGGTCCTGGGAGCCAGAGGCCAATATTTTGGAAAAGGAGCTCGTCCACAAATTCCTGGGTTCCAAAAAGAGGGGGAGACCCAAGTGGGGGGTGTACTGTCACGCCAAGCGCTCCGGGTCCCTCTCCTCCCCCGGAGCGCTCGCGGCGTTCACCTCCTGGTTATAGCGCCCCGGTCAGACTCACTGACCGGGAGCGCTGTTCTGTTTCCTCCGGCGGGGATGCGATCCACGCGGCGGGACGTGCCTGCCCGCGGGTTGCATCCCGTTCTGTTTACCTGCCTCGTCCTCCTGCTGATCAGTCCTGGGGTGCGCGGCCCCGCTCTCTAGGGTGCGCGCGCGCGCCGGGTCTCTCAGATTTAAAGGGCCAGTGCACCGTTAATTGGTGCCTGGCCCAATCTGTTCCCAATCACTCCCACACACATAAACTCACTTCCCCTTCCTGTCCTCGCCGGATCTTGTTGCCTTAGTGCCCTGAGAAAGCGTTTTGTGTGTATCCCTAGCCTGTGTATCCAGACCCCTTGCTGTTTCCCCTGACTACGAACCTTGCCGCCTGCCTTGACCTTCTGCTACGTCTGACCTCGCCTTGCCTTGTCCTTGTGTACCGCACCTGTCTTAGCTGTCAGTGAGGTTGAGTCGCTATCGGGTGGAATGGCCTGGGGGTTACCTGCCTCAGCAAGTCCATCCTGCTTTGTGGAGGGCTCTGGTGAATACCAGTAACCCCTTAGATTCCGTTCCCCTGGTACGTCCCACGCCATCGCCTCACTGACACAGAGGATCCACTCCCGTGTCCCCCCCCCCGCATACCAGTCCGGACCCTGACAATACAACAGGTCAGATTGTGTTTGTGTCACAGGAGTCCTACCCTGGCCGCTCTTACCTTACCTTACATAGGTTTGCACTAGTCTAACACATCCTGCTGTTTATCTGACTGCTCTCTCTTATGCTTAGATCATTCTCTCAAGGGATCCTCCTTCAGGGCTGCCTCCCTCTAGGGTACATTTAATGGAAAAATTTACTCAAATGCCCAATAAGCATTTCAAGGCCTCTTTTAAAGGGGTACTCCATTGGAAACATATTATTCCCTATCGAAAGGTAAGGTAATAAGATGTTAGATTGCGGGGGTCCATAAAGGTTTGTGAATTACTTTATTTACTTTTCACTCTATTAAAAAATCTTAATCCTTCCAGTACTTATCAGCTGCTGTATGCTCCAGAGAAAGTGATTCTCTTTTTGAATTTATTTTCTGTCTGACCACAGTGATCTCTGCTGACACCTCTGTCCATGTCAGGAACTGACCAGATCAAGAGCATTCCCCATGGCAAACCTCTTCTGCTCTGGACAGTTCCTGACACCGAGAGAAGTCTTAGCAGAGAGCACTGTGGTCAGACAGAAAAGAAATTCAAAAATAAAAGAACTTCCTGTGAAGCATAAAACAACTGATAAGTACTGGAAAAATTAAGATTTTTAAATAGAAGTAATTTACAAACCTGTTTAGCTTTCTGGCACCAATTGATTTACAAAAAAATAATTGCTTTCCACTGGACTACTCATTCAAGGCCTCCTTTGAGCACTGCCTGAAGGGTAGACTTGATCCTACACAGCCCACTCCCAGGGACCCTACATTTGTAACCCTCCTACTATTCACAATGCCCTGTCCAATGCTCTCAGTATCATCTCCCCAGGCTACACCCAAAGTCCACTATCTATATCTCACTCTGGTCTAAGACTAAGTTTCCACTTTTTTTTTCTGGCAGTTTTTGTAATACTGCCACTGCAGTTTTTGTAATACTGCCACTGCAGTTTTTGAGCCAAAGCCAGAAGTGTATTCAAAAGGAATAGGACATATAAAGGAAGGACTTCTCTTCCCTTATGGATCCACTTCTGACTTTGGCTCAAAAACTGCATTGGCAATTTTCCAAAAATTGCCAGAAAAAAAGCGTGGAAACTTAGCCTAAGGAAAAAAAGAAAAGTCCAGCACAACTTTTAGAAGACACCTTCTAATTTCAGGGCATTGTAGAACAATTAAGCAAATAAAACCAGGTTCCAAAAAATATTACTGTATTGGTCATCTTGTGAAAACCTGGTAAAGCCAACACCTTTTAGACAGCTTTGGAAAGTTTGGGTCCTTAACCCCTTAAGGACGCAGCTCATTTTGATCTAAAGGACGCTGCCCTTTTTTGCAAATCTGAGCACTGTCACTTTAAGCATTAATTACTCTGGGATGCTTTTACATTTCATTCTGATTCCGAGATTGTTTTTTCGAGATATATTATACTTTATGTTAGTTGTAAATTTTCGTTGATACTGGCATCATTTATAGGTGAAAAATTCCAAAATTTAATGAAATACTTTACTTTGAAACTCTCTGCTTAAAAGGAAAATGGACATCCCAAATAAATTATACATTGATTAATGAAACAGTCACATTTCAGAGGACATGAACTCCGGTGGATCCGCTGGACTAGTGTGGCAGATCCGTACCAGGGAGTGGAGTCTAAGATGCAGCTGGCTTTTACCAAAGCCCGCCGCAAAGCGGGATGGACTTGCTGCGGCAGGCGGCACCCAGGTCACTACCCCTGGCAAGGCTCAACCACACAGGTAGCTGAAGAGAGGTGAGGCGCAGGAGGGATTAGGCAGCTCGTAGTCAGGATAGCAGAAGGTCAAGGCAGGCGGCACAGTAGTGTAGTCAGGACGTAGTAGGAGGTTAGTAGGCAGGAGGCAGAGGAGCAAGGTCAAGTCACAGAGTAAAGGATCAGATACACGGTAAGCACCCTGGCCCTTTAAATCTTAAAGCTCCGGCACACGCTTGCCCAAGGGGACGGGGACATGCGTGCCGAAGCAGCAGGTTACTTAACAGTACCCCCTTTGGTCTCCCGCCTCCTTTAACGAGTCAGAAAACTCCTGAGAAGGTAAAGGTCCAGGATATTCTCCTCAGGCTGCCAAGATCTCTCCTAAGGACCATAACCCTCCCAGTCGACCAAAAAACAATTGCTTACCTCTTACAATTTTTGTAGCAAGAATCTCTTTAACCTTGAAGATGTCAGAAGAGCCGGAGACAGGTGTGGGGACAAGATTCTTCTGAGAAAACCGGTTTATAACAAGAAGAGAGAGACATGGAAGGAATTGGGAATATGTAACATAGCAGGTAGACGGAGTTTGTAGGAGACTGGGTTTTTGTAGAATCATGGTAGCGAGGACCGAGCTTGTAACTGGGGATCTTGAAGCAGATGTACTTGCATGAAAGCTACACCATGTCACTAGGAGAGAAGGATGGAGGAGGTCTTCTACTTTTATCAGCTTGCGCCTTCATGCGTGAAGAAGCCTGAGATAACGACTGTCGGGTCTTTTGCCAGATGGTAGAGAAGTCACGGACCAGCTCAACAACAGCTGTCACACAGGAGGAGACTGGGAGAGGAAGAGGAGGACTGAGATGGAGTCAGTAGACAACAAAAAAGGGAGACAACCTCGTGTACTCGGAATCCTTATGATTATATGAGAATTCAGCCCAGGGAAGAAGGTCGACCCAATTATCTTGGCAAGCTGAAACAAAATGCCGAAGATAAGTCTCTAGGATTTGATTAACCCTCTCCACCTGACCATTGGACTGAGGGTGGTAGGCCGAGGAGAAGTCCAGATTGATGTCCAGACAGTTACAAAGGGCTCGCAGAACTTAGAGACAAACTGCACACCTCGATCCGAAATGATATGCTGAGGAAGACCATGTAAACGAAAGACATGCAGGGCAGAAGGGAGACCTGGTAGAGGAATGAAATGAGCCTTCTTGGAAAACCGATCTACAACGACCCAGATGACAGTGTTATTATGAGATGATGGCAAATCGGTGATGAAATCCATGGCGATATGGGACCAGGGAGTCTCTGGAATGGGTAAAGGCTGTAAGAGTCTTGCAAGTCTCTGTCGAGGAGTTTTGCCACGGGCAAAAGTTTCACAGGAATGAACAAAATCAGAAACATCACATTCAAGATGGGGCCACCAGTAGTGCCGGGAGATAAGAAGTAAAGTCTTGCGTATTCCAGGATGTCCTGCTGTCAAGGAAGAATGACCCCATTTCAGAACCTTGTGTCTCAATCTGGCGGGCACAAAGGATTTTCCGTGAGGAACTTGCTGAATCTCGGCAGGAGCTGCAGGAATCAAACGGTCAGGAAGAATAATATGCCTAGGCATGGAGTCCAAACCAATGACGTCAGAGGACCTGGAGAAAGCATCAGCCCTGATGTTCTTGTCTGCTGGACGGAAGTGAATGAAGATTATTATGGTCTGAGTAGATGCTGACCGGATGAGAAGAACCTTCCAATAAATGTTGCTTTTCTCCAAAGCTAGCTTGATAGTGAGGAGTTCACGATCACCAATGGAGTAATTCCTCTCAGCAGGAGAGAAGGTCTTGGAGAAGAACCCACAAGTAACAGTCTTGCCATTGGCGTTTTTCTTGGAGTTAGAACGGCACCCGCTCCAATAGATGAGGCATCGACTTCCAAAGCAAAGGGCCTCTCCGGATCTGGTCTTGTAAGCACGGGGGGAAAAAGGCAAACGCACACTTTAAATGGGAGAAGGCCTCTTCAGCCTCTTGAAGCCAAGACTTAGGATTAGATGCGTTCTTAGTGAGAGCCACAATTGGAGCAACCAAGGATGAAAAATGTTGGATAAATTGACGATAATAGTTTGCGAATCCCAGAAAACATTTAATTCCATGTAGGCCCAAAAGACGAGGCCAATCCAATACTGCAGACAATTTATCTGGATCCATCTGCATGCCCTGGTGAGAGACAATATAGCCAAAGAAATGGAAGACTAGATTTCTCGAACAGGCATTTTTCCAGTTTGGCACAGAGATGATTCTTCTGTAATCGCTGAAGAACCAGACGAACGATGCTCCTCTAAGTTGGAAGAGAAGAAGATCAAGATGTCATCTAGGTATACGACAACACAGGTGTAGAGAAGATCAAGGAAAATATAATTGACAAACTCTTGAAAAACGGCTGGAGCATTGCAGAGACCAAATGGGATTACGAGATACTCAAAATGTCCATCACGAGTATTAAAAGGCCGTTTTCCATTCATCTCCCTTGCGGATACGAATGAGGTTATATGCTCCATGTAAGTACAATTTGGAGAAGACCTTGGCACCACGTAGACAATAAAAAGTTCTGAGATAAGAGGTAGAGGCTAAAGGTTATTGACCGTGATTTTGTTAAGTCCCATGTAGTCAATGCATGAACAGAGTGAGCCATCCTTCTTTCCAACAAAGAAAAAAACTGCTCCAGCAGGAGAAGAGGACTTAAGGATAAATCCCTTTTGGAGATTCTCCTGAATGTACTGAGCCATGGCTTTGGTCTCAGGAACCGATAGAGGGTATATCCTTCCACAAGGAGGAGTGGTGCCAGGCAGAAGATCAATAGGGCAGTCGTAAGGACGATGTAGAGGCAGAGACTCAGCCTGTTTCTTGCAGAAAATGTCAGAGAAATCTGACATTGACGAAAATCTGACGAAGCGTCACATGGCGCTCAGCCTATCGCCGACCGCCGTGATGTTCTGCCTCGGCCCATAATAGGCTGAGCGCCATGTGACGCTTCGTTCACATGGAAGTATGAAGAAGATGGACCGGAGGACCGATCAGCTGTAGTGGCGCGGGAACCCAGGGAGGTGAGTGATGGTTTATTTTCAATTTTTTTGCAGTCCGGGCAGGACGGAGCAGGAGTACTCTGCACCAGAGTACTCCTTTAAGGCGGTGGCAGACCAGGTAAACGAGGAGGGGTGAAAAAACAATTTTAGACTGAACTGATTGGAGGCAAAGATTTTGACAGGATTGTCCCCAGCGAATATTTTTTGGAAAATAAACCCCTCAAGGAACGTAACAAGGGGTCCAGTGAGACTTAACACCCCACAGGTGTTTGACGACTTTTCGTTAAAGTTGGATGTGTAAATGACATTTTTTTTTCACTAAAATGCAGTTTTTTCCTCAAATTTTACATTTGTACAAGGGGTAATAGAAGAAAATGTCCCCCAAAATGTGTAACCCCATCTCTTCTGAGTATGGAGATACCCCATGTGTGGACGTCAAGTGCACTGCGGGTGCACTACAATGCTCCGAAGAGAAGGAGTCACTTTTGGCTTTTGGAAAGCAAATTTAGCTGAAAGGATTTTTGGGGGCCATATCACATTAAGAAAGCCCATATGGTGCCAGAACAGCAAATAAAAAAAACACATGGCATGCTATTTTGGAAATTACACCCCTCAAGGAACATAACAAGGGTCAAAGTAAGCCTTAACACCCCACAGGTGTTTGACGACTTTTCTTTAAAGTTGGAAGTGTAAATTAAAAAAAAAAAAATTTCACTAAAATTGTGGTTTTTCCACAAATTTTACATTTTTACAAGTTGTAATAGGAGAAAATGCCCCCCAAAATTTGTAACCCCATTTCTTCTGAGTATGGAAACACCCCATGTGTGGACGTCAAGTGCTCTGCTGGTGCACTACAATGCTCAGAAGAGAAGGAGTGCCATTGAGCTTTTGGAGAGAGAATTTGGTTAGAACAGAAGTCAGGGGCCTTGTGCATTTACATAGACCACCATGGTGCCAGAACAGTGGACCCCCCTCCAAATGTGACCCTATTTTGCAAACTACACCCCTCACAAAGTTTAATATGGGGTGTGGTGGTATTTGACAGATCTTTGGAACAGTGGGCTGTTAAACAGTGGACTATTAAAGTTTTAATAGTCTGAATCTATATCTGTTGTTCCCAAAAGATGTTATAGCTATGTAAAAACTATTATTTATATTTTAACAAATATGTGCGGATTTACATAAAATAATGAAGATCTCTCACATGGTATATAAAAAAAGAAACCATATAAGGTCCTTATATAACCATGTGTGAGGCAATATTGTATTTTTACCTGAGTACCTGGCGTTGCCAGGTTTTTCATACCTAATTCTTGTGGGGGAGGAAAAGCAACAAAGGAGGAAGCTTTTGTTCTCATATCCTAAACCCATATCTCGCCCTCATATCCTGACCCCATAGCTCCTCCTTATATCCCAACCTCATATCCTGTCCTCATATTTTGTCCTCATATTCCAACCTCATATCTCGTCCACATATCCCAACGTTTTATTCCGTCCTAATATATCCTGACCTCATATCCCGCCCCCATATCCCAACTTCATATCCCATTCTCATATTTTGTCCTCATAACTCATGTGTCGTCGTCAAATCCCGACCTCATCCCATCCTCATATCCTGACCTCACATTCCGTCCCCAAATCTTGTCCTCATATTTCATCCCCATATGCCATCCTCATTTTCTGACTTCATATCCCGACCTCATATCCTATCCTCAGGGAAAGATCCTGTCCTCTTGAGATGAAGATATTGTAAGCTGAAAATAGAAGGGGGCGTGGCTTTGTGGGAGTGGGTGTGATTTGCAAGCCAGACTGATGCACAAAATATGGTAGAAACTAAAAGAGGAGTGACTTAAAGGGTGGGCACGGCTTTTCCATATGGGTCGTTGCATGTGGAGAGGGTGTGGCTTACAAGCCAGACTGACGCACTCACCAGGAGATGCAGAGCGGAGCTTGTGGAGTAAGGTGCTGGAAGTTCCATTTACTTGCATGGGACTTCATGCATGGGACTTCAAAACATCATCCATTACGTAAGGCGGTAGGTTGGGGTTATTTAGGGGGGATTTTAGTGTAAAAGGATTGAATTGCCATTTACTACTTAAAGTGACATGCAATTATTTATGAAGGATCCAGTTCCTGCTTTGCTAGGGAGAATATATAGTGCCCCCCTACATAGCACATTGGCCCAGATTTTTCAATCTGTATGAGACACATATATGTCTTATTTTTATCTCAGACAGATAGCAAAATAAGGTTAGGTTTTGCATATTAAAATGCACACTTTATACCACATGCAAAGCTGAGTTGTGTGAAATCTGTGATTCTGAAGAAATTAACTCTAAGCCCCATACAGATTCCATAAAAGCCCAAATTAACCAATGTTTAAGACATGGAGGTCATTTATAAACATGAGTGGCACAGTAGATTATGACAGGTGCAGCTGGTTAGTATTCCAGATGCCTGTACCCAGGGCCGTTTGAAGGAATTTGGCGGCCCCAAGCAAAATGGACATGGAGGCCCCCCCCCCCCCCTTTGATGTTGACGCACATCACGCTCTAGGGCCGGCGTCAGGACATAGTAACGCCGGTCCTTGAATTCTGGGAGCGCAACGTGAGCGAACGTCGATACGACGCACATTAGGTGCAGCAGTGTTCCCCCCACATTAGGTGCAGCAGAGTTCCCCCACATTAGGTAGGCAGTGTTCCCCCCACATTAGGTAGGCAGTGTTCCCCCCACATTAGGTGCAGCAGTGTTCCCTACCCATACCCCCTGTCCAGTCCAGGGCCATTTTTTTTGGTGGGGGTTTGACTGCTGAGACCCCCACCGATCACCTCGGTTAAAGTGGTTCTCCAGCTGTTGGAAAGCTAAAACTCCCATCATGTCTGAAGAGCCTCTTGCAATGGGAGTTGTAGTTTTGTAACAGCTGGAGAGACACAGATTGAACACAGTTTTACCCATCATCGCTGCAGAACTTACAAGTGACTAGAGTTCTGATGGGACAGTCAGGAGAATACACAATGATATCAGTGACCTGAGTGACGTCTTCTTGAGTGATATCTTTTCTGTTATCTTTTCTTCTTCATCTGGTCCAGAGACCAGGTCTTCCTCCAGCTCCATCTTCTCTGCAGAGTCTGACATCCAGACATCATTGGCTCCTCACCAGATCCTCATCCTCTGCATGAAGACAGTAATCATAATAACCTTGCCAGAAAGTGTAACCTAAATAAAATACTGCCCCACACTGTACCCTGAATATAATACTGCTATGCACTGTACCCACTTAATATAATACTGCCCCACACTGTACCCTGAATATAATACTGCCCCACACTGTACCCTGAATATAATACTGCCACACACTGTACCCTGAGTATAATACTGCCCCACACTGTACCCTGAGTATAATACTGCCCCACACTGTACCCTGAGTACAATAATGCCCCACACTGTACCCTGAGTATAATAATGCCCCACACTGTACCCTGAGTAAAATACTGCCCCACACTGTACCCCAAATAAAATACTGCCCCACACTGTACCCCAAATAAAATACTGCCCCACACTGTACCCTGAATATTATACTGCTATACACTGTACCCACTAAATATAATCCTGCCCCACACTGTACCCTGAATATAATACTGCCCCACAATGTATCCTAAATATAATACTGCTATACACAGTACCCACTAAATATAATACTGCTATTCACTGTACCCACTAAATATAATACTACCACGCACTGTACCCACTAAATATAATCCTGCTATTCACTGTACCCACTAAATATAATCCTGCTATTCACTGTACCCTAAATATAATACTGCTATACACTGTACCCTAAATATAATACTGCTATACACTGTACCCTAAATATAATACTGCCCCACACTGTACCCTGAATATAATACTGCCATACACTGTACCCTGAATGAAATACTGCTATACACTGTACCCACTTAATATAATGCTGCCCCACACTGTACCCACTAAATATAATTCTGCCACACACTGTATCCTGAATATAATGCTGCCACACACTGTACCCTGAATATAATGCTGCCTCACACTGTACCTTGAATATAATACTGCCACACACTGTACCCTGAATATAATGCTGCTCCACACTGTATCCACTGAATACAATACTGCCACACATGCATACACATCATATATACATATACATCCCCTCTTATCCTTTGTGTCCTCATCATCCCCATAACCCCCCGCCAAACCTCTCCTCATCATTACTATAAACCCCCCCCACACCTCTCCTCATCACTATTATAACCAGGGGGGGGGGGTATGGGGGGTGATGAGGAAAGTTGCAGGGGGGGCACCTCTCATGACCCCCATAACACCCCCTGCTTCTCTCATGACCCCCATAACACCCCCTGCATCTCTCATGACCCCCATAACACCCCTCCTGCATCTCTCATGACCCCCATAACACCCCTCCTGCATCTCTCATGACCCCCATAACACCCCTCCTGCATCTCTCATGACCCCCATAACACCCCCCCGGCATCTCTCATGACCCCCATAACACCCCCCCTGCATCTCGCATGACCCCCATAACACCCCCCCTGCATCTCTCATGACCCCCATAACACCCCCCCCTGCATCTCTCATGACCCCCATAACACCCCCTGTATCTCTCATGACCCCCATAACACCCCTGCATCTCTCATGACCCCCATAACACCCCTGCATCTCTCTTGACCCCCATAACACCCCCCTGCATCTCTCATGACCCCCATAACACCCCCATGCATCTCTAATGACCCCCATAACACCCCCCTGCATCTCTCATGACCCCCATAACACCCCCCTGCATCTCTCATGACCCCCATAACACCCCTGCATCTCTCATGACCCCCATAACACCCCCCCTGCATCTCTCATGACCCCCATAACACCCCCCTGCATCTCTGCATCTCTCATGACCCCCAAAACACCCCCCCTGCATCTCTCATGACCCCCATAACACCCTCTGCATCTCTCATGACCCCCATAACACCCCCCTGCATCTCTGCATCTCTCATGACCCCCATAACACCACCCCCTGCATCTCTCATGACCCCATAACACCCCTGCATCTCTCATGACCCCCATAACACCCCCCCCACACACACACACAGACCACACACACAGACCACACACACACACACACACACACACAGACAGACCACACACACACACACCCACCTCTCATCACCATTACAGTCCCCTAACCACCATACAATCCTCCCCTCCCGCCCCCCGCGCCAGTTTACTTACCCTGCCGGGGATCGTTGCAGAGACGGGAGTCTGCTGCTGCTCCTGTCACTGTACGGAGGATGCTGGAGGTTGCCGCTGGGACGCAAGCAGGGACAGGTCAGGTGATTGGCGTAGACGTGCGTGCCTGCGCGGGGCATGTGACGTCTCTACTCCAATCATCCCCTGACCTGTCCGGTGCCGGCACTGCTTTGTTTCTTAAGGGGCCCGCGCCCCCCAAAAAAGGTAATTGTGGTGAAATGTGCTGGCCCCCCGAAGTGCCCCGTCGCTACAGGACGGGCAAGCACCGGCTCTGCTCGGGGCCCCCCAGCCAGCTCGGGGCCCCAAGCAATTGCTTGGTTTGCCGGTCCGGTAGCGACGGGCCTGCCTGTACCTTATGAGAAATGCCGGCTAATGTTTATGGCATTAATGTGGAGAGCACTTGTCGGTCAGCCCTGCTCTAATGCCTGTGTCTGGTTTCAGTTTGAGTTGCCGTTGCACAAAACTTGTGCCTTTTGCCAAAGTCACACATCATAAATCAGTCTGGAAACTGTGCATCTAGGAAACCACGCCCAACCCTCACCCACAAAACACCCACCAATTTGGCTGGCACAGGAAGCCATTGTGTACCAAAACTTTTTACAAAATGAGGGCCTTGATAAATGACCCCCCACTAAGTATATGTTTACACATTAAACCAACTATCTTTAACCCCTTAACGACCATGGATGTGAATACATGTCCATGTGCCATTAAGCAGGTATGGCGCGGGCTCCCGACTCGAGCCCACGCCACACCGGCTGGCCCCTAGCTGATTCTTGTAGCTGAGGGCCAGCACTAATAGCTGAAATGCGGCGATCACCGCTGCTGGCTATTAACCCTTTAGATCGCCGCTGTCAAAGCGATCCACTGCTGAGGTAGCCAGAGGGCTTACCTCACGTCCTGTGCTGACTGTGGCTCTGACAATAATAAAGTCTGGCTGGGCCAGGCTTTATCAATCGAGCGCAGAGCACACAGATCTAATGATTCCTCCTAAAAGTCCCCTAAGGAGACTAAAAGTGTAAAAAAAAATATTTGAATAGTTAAAAACACACACATCAACCCCTTCCTTATTAAAAGTTCAAATCACCTCCCTTTTCCCAAATTCCATAAAAAATATATAAACATAGTAAAAATATACATATGTGGTATCGCCGCATGCGTAAGTGTCCAAACTATAAAAATATAAGGTTAATTAAACCGCACGGTCAATGGCGAACACGTAAAAAAAAATCCAAAGTCCAAAATTGCATATTTTTGGTCACTTTGTATACATTTAAAAATATTATAGAAAGTGATCAAAAAGTCAGATCAAAACAATCATGGTACCGATAAGAACTACAGATTACGGCGCAATAAATGAGCCCTCATATCACCGTGTATACTGAAAAATAAAAAAAAAGTTATAGGGGTCAGAAGTGGACAATTTTAAACATACTTATTTTGGTGCATGGCGTTATAATTATTTTAACGTAGTAAAATAAAGAAAACCTATATATCTTGGGTATCATTGTAACCGTGTTGACCTACAGAATAAATATATAGTTTCATTTTTACTAACAAGGGCACTGTGTAGAATCGGAAGCCCCCAAAATTTATAACATTTTGTGTTTTTTTTTCTTTCAATACTGCCCCACAAATATTTTTGGCATTGATGTCATTACAAAGTACAATTGGTGGCTCAAAAATAAGCCCTCATGAGTCTGTAGGTGCAAAATTGAAAGTGCTACGATTTGTAAGAGGTGATGAGGAAAAAATTAAGTGTGAAAATGGGAAAACCCGTGGTCCTTAAGGGGTTAAACAAAAAACTAAATGTCAATTCTTTCTCAATATTTTCCAATATTTTTTTTTTTTTTTGGGGGGGGGGTGGAGGGACCTGGAATCAATAAAATGTATAGCAATGTGGTTTGGGGGTTTTAAGGGTACGTTCCCACACGGCGTATACGGTGCGTATTTGACGTTGCGTATTTATTTTGAAAAATACGTTGCGTATTTTTGTGCCATTGACTTCAATGGGATGTGAAATGCGCTGCGTATTTTTATTTTTTTTTCATGCGCAGCAACATTTATTTGCGTATTTTGTGCGTATTTTTATTTTGTATGCCTGAATAAAGATAAGTTTGGCCCCGCCTTTCTTTCTGGAGTCCCGTTCGTTTCCGGGTGAAGTTTTTTGCACAGCAAGCATGGCCTACTGCCGGATGGACATGAATGTGACGCAGCTAATTGGATTGGTTAGTACAAATGATATATGTGCCTTTATTAGTATAGTGTGATGTAATTGAGGAGATTGCCTGGGCGTTTGGTGTGCTTAATTGGTGCGCAACTTTGGCGCCAAAACAGCGCATGGGCTAAACCGCAGTGTTGGACAATCGTAGGGTTGGACATAGTGATGCGAGGGGGTGTTTTCTGCATGATATGTGAGATATTTTCATGTGTTTGAGCTAGTTGTTGTAATGTTGTAACTCTTTATGTTTTGTTTTGTTTTTTGCCATGTTTTTTTGTGGGGATTCTAAAATTATTGCTTGTTTGCCTGTATTATTGGTGCTAGGTGGAAAAGAATCCCTGTTTGTGGGACTTGCTACACCCTGACTATATGAATAAAAATGTCAAGAAAGAGGTGTGGGTTCGTATTTTTCGTGAAATGTATCCTGACTGGGATGAGAAGGCGCGTGGTTTACGGAATAAAATTGGTATGTTTTTTTCATTTTTATTGTGGTAGTACTCTATATGGTGGAGATATCTCAAAACCTGCACATAGGATAACTTGTGCAGTTGCCTTTAGCAACCAAATGTGCTTTTTTTAAAATCCAATTATGCATTATTTTTCTTAATGCTAAATATATGATTGGTTGTTAGGGGAAGCTGGGCAAGTTTAGCTGTGCTCTGTTTATGATGAATGTCCACATCTCTCTCTCTCTCTCTCTCTCTCTCTCTCTCTGTGTATGTGTATATGTATGTGTGTATGTGTGTATATGTGTGTATGTATGTGTGTGTGTATATATGTATGTATGTATATTTGTATATGTATGTATGTGTGTGTGTGTGTATGTGTGTATCTATGTATATGCATGTATGTATGTATGTGTGTGTGTGTATGTGTGTGTGTGTATGTATGTATATGTGTGTATGTATGTGTGTATGGATATATGTATGTATATGTGTATGTATGTGTGTGTGTGTATATATATGTATGTATATGTATGTATGTGTGTGTGTATATATGTGTGTATGTATGTATGTATGTGTATGTATGTATGTGTATAAGTATGTGTGTATATGTATGTGTGTATGTATGTATATGTGTATGTGTGTATATGTATGTATATGTGTATGTGTGTGTGTGTATATGTATGTATGCGTGTATGTATGTATATGTGTGTATATATGTATGTGTGTGTATGTGTGTATGTATGTGTGTATGTTCCAGCATCATGTCCAAAAAAGATAAAGATATTAACATGAAACTTTGCACACATGTTACTTATATGTCAACAACAAACATAGGATAGGTGATTTAACCCTTACTCACCCCTATTGGCCAGGGGCGGGGTTTCTGTTTAAAGTCAATGGGAAACATATGTTACCGCATAACTTCCAAACGGCTGGAGATATTTCCATAATACTTGGTCTAATGTTACTTATATGTCCTCTTAAAATATAGGATAGTTCATTTAACCCTTAAGTACCCCCATTTGTGAGGGTTGGTGTTTTTGTTTAAAGTCCCATGCAAATCATTGGGAAATGTATGTTCCCACATAACTTCCGTACGGCTGGAGATATTTCCTTTTCAATACCTGGTACACATATTACAGGTCGGGATAGGAGGTTGGGATAGAAGGACCGGGATAGGAGGACCGGGATAGGAGGTCGGGATAGTTGGTTGTGATATAACAACAATATATGAGGATGAGATATGAAGTGAAAAGCTTCGTTCCTTTGTTTATTTTTATTTTCATCACCAACAAGGATTAGGAAGGAAAAACCGGCCAATGCAGCTAGTATGTATACAGTGGTCCCTCAACATACAATGGTAATTCGTTCCAAACGACCCGTTTGTCGAATCCATCGTATGTTGAGGGATCCGTGCAATGTAAAGTATAGGAAGCTGTACTCACCTGTCCCCGTCGCTCCGGACCAGGTCCTCACCGCTCCCGATGCTGTCCCAGGGGCTCCCGATGCTGTCCTGCTGTTCCGATGTCTTCTTCGCGATCCTCCGGTGCCTTGCGCATCTTCTGCAGGGTCCGGCCCTCGCTTTCTGGTGACGTTATTACGCTGCTGCGCCGGGACAGCGTTGTAATAACGACGCTGGAAAGCAAGGCCCGGACCCTGGAGAAGATGTGCAAGACACCGGAGGATCGCGAAGTGGACACGGAGCATCGGGAATAGGTAAGTGAACCTGCCAGGGATGCTAAAACTGCTATCCGACAGCAGCTTAAGCATTTTGCGCTGTCGGATAGCAGTTAATGTGATGGCCCCGACATATAAAAGCATCGTATGTCGATTTTATCATATGTCGGTGCCATCGTAGGTCGGGGGGTTACTGTATATATATATATATAGAGAGAGAGATAGATATCTATCTAACTTTCTATCTCTCTACTTGTCTCTATCTAAATATATGTATATATATATAGAGAGAGAGAGCTCTCTTTTTATCTCTCTCTCTTTCTATCTATTTCTCTCTCTGTCTCTCTCTCTCTCTATATATATAGATAGAGATATATATAAAAAATTCCCTATATATATATATAAATATATATATATATATATATATATATATATATATATATATCTTGCGCTTTCTCTCTATATATATATTTACATATGTAAAAAAAAAATATATATATATATATATATATATATATATATATATATATATATATTGCATTTGTATTTATAATGGATTAAAGCTACCACTATTTTTTTCACCTATTTTGTGTGCTCCAACCGCTTTATGTTCTCTCTCTCTCTCTCTCTCTCTCTCTCTCTCTCTCTATATCTATATCTGTCACGATTCGGCTTACGGGTAGTGGATCCGCTGTGTCAGCGAGGGATTGGCGTGGACCGTGCTAGTGAACCGGTTCTAAGAGGCTACTGGTTTTCACCAGAGCCCGCCGCAAAGCGGGATGGTCTTGCTGCGGCAGTAGCAACCAGGTCGTATCCACTAGCAACGGCTCAACCTCACTGACTGCTGAGAAGGCGTGGGACAGAAGGACTAGGCAGAGGCAAGGTCAGACGTAGCAGAAGGTCGGGGGCAGGCGGCAAGGTTCGTAGTCAGGATGGATAGCAGAAGTTCAGGTACACAGGCTTTGGACACACTAAACGCTTTCACTGGCACAAGGCAACAAGATCCGGCAAGGGAGTGCATGGGAGGAGGTCAGATATAGTCTGGAGCAGGTGGAAGCCAATTAAGCTAATTGGGCCAGGCACCAATCAATGGTACACTGGCCCTTTAAGTCTCAGAGAGCTGGCGCGCGCGCGCCCTAGAGAGCGGAGCCGCGCGCGCCAGCACATGACAGCAGGGGACCGGGATGGGTAAGTGACCTGGGATGCGACTCGCGAGCGGGCGCGTCCCGCTGTGCGAATCGCATCCCCAACGGCCATGACAGTGCAGCGCTCCCGGTCAGCGGGACTGACCGGGGCGCTGCAGGGAGAAAGACGCCGTGAGCGCTCCGGGGAGGAGCGGGGACCCGGAGCGCTAGGCGTAACAGTACCCCCCCCCTTAGGTCTCCCCTTTTTTTTGTCCGGTAACTGCCTCCCCTGGGATGAGGACACCGGGAAAGAATGGAGGGCTTCCTCAACGGGAGGCAGTACAGCAGGAGTTGGAATGGGGAGGGAGGGCAGAGGGTGAAGTTTGGCACGGGGCAGGGAGACACAAGGACGGGAGCCATGAGGGGACACAGAGGCTTGCCTGATGGGACTGGGAGGGGGGGAGAGGCACTTCCTGTGGCAGGCAGAGTCCCAGTTCCTGATCTCCCCGGTAGTCCAATCAAGGGTGGGGGAATGAAGCCGGAGCCATGGCAGACCGAGGAGGACCTCAGAGGTACAGCCGGGGAGAACGAAGAGCTCAATTCTCTCGAGGTGGGGTCCAATAGACATCAGGAGGGGTTCTGTGCGGTAACGCACGGTGCAGTCCAATCTGGCTCCGTTGACCGCGGAAATGTAGAGCGGCTTGACGAGACGGGTCACCGGGATGCTGAATTTATTAACAAAGGACTCCAAAATAAAATTCCCGGAGGCACCAGAGTCCAAGCAGGCCACGGCTGAGAGGGAGGAGTTGGCTGTAGGAGAAATCCGCACGGGCACCGTGAGACGTGGAGAAGAAGACTTAGAACCAAGAGATGCCACACCCACGTGAGCTGGGTGCGTGCGTGCGTTTCCCAGGCGTGGAGGACGGATAGGGCAATCCACCAAGAAATGCTCGGTACTGGCACAGTACAGACAGAGATTTTCTTCTCTACGGCGATTCCTCTCTTCCTGGGTCAGGCGAGACCGATCCACTTGCATGGCCTCCTCGGCGGGAGGTCCAGACGTAGACTGCAAAGGATGCTGTGGGAGAGGTGCCCAGAGATCTAAGTCTTTTTCCTGGCGGAGCTCTTGGTGTCGCTCAGAAAAACGCATGTCAATGCGGGTAGCCAAATGGATGAGTTCTTGGAGGTTGGCAGGAATCTCTCGTGCGGCCAGCACATCCTTGATGCGACTGGATAGGCCTTTTTTAAAGGTCGCGCAGAGAGCCTCGTTATTCCAGGATAGTTCAGAAGCAAGAGTACGGAATTGTATGGCGTACTCGCCAACGGAAGAATTACCCTGGACCAGGTTCAGCAAGGCAGTCTCAGCAGAAGAGGCTCGGGCAGGTTCCTCAAAGACACTTCGGACTTCAGCGAAGAAGGACTGGACTGTGGCTGTGGCAGGATCATTGCGGTCCCAGAGCGGTGTGGCCCAAGACAAGGCCTTTCCTGAAAGAAGGCTTACTACGAACGCCACCTTAGACCGTTCTGTAGGAAACAAGTCCGACAACATCTCCATATGCAGGGAACACTGAGACAAAAATCCACGGCAGAGTTTAGAGTCCCCATCAAATTTGTCCGGCAGGGACAAGCGTAGGTTAGGAGCGGCCACTCGCTGCGGAGGAGGTGCAGGAGCTGGCGGAGGAGATGGTTGCTGCTGTAGCAGAGGCAGAAGTTGCTGTAACATGGCGGTCAACTGCTACAGCTGCTGTCCTTGTTGGGCAATCTGCTGCGATTGCTGAGCGACCACCGTGGGAAGATCAGCGAGACTTGGCAGCGGCACCTCAGCGGGATCCATGGCCGGATCTACTGTCACGATTCGGCTTACGGGTAGTGGATCCGCTGTGTCAGCGAGGGATTGGCGTGGACCGTGCTAGTGGACCGGTTCTAAGAGGCTACTGGTTTTCACCAGAGCCCGCCGCAAAGCGGGATGGTCTTGCTGCGGCAGTAGCAACCAGGTCGTATCCACTAGCAACGGCTCAACCTCACTGACTGCTGAGAAGGCGTGGGACAGAAGGACTAGGCAGAGGCAAGGTCAGACGTAGCAGAAGGTCGGGGGCAGGCGGCAAGGTTCGTAGTCAGGATGGATAGCAGAAGTTCAGGTACACAGGCTTTGGACACACTAAAAGCTTTCACTGGCACAAGGCAACAAGATCCGGCAAGGGAGTGCATGGGAGGAGGTCAGATATAGTCTGGAGCAGGTGGAAGCCAATTAAGCTAATTGGGCCAGGCACCAATCAATGGTGCACTGGCCCTTTAAGTCTCAGAGAGCTGGCGCGCGCGCGCCCTAGAGAGCGGAGCCGCGCGCGCCAGCACATGACAGCAGGGGACCGGGACGGGTAAGTGACCTGGGATGCGACTTGCGAGCGGGCGCGTCCCGCTGTGCGAATCGCATCCCCAACGGCCATGACAGTGCAGCGCTCCCGGTCAGCGGGACTGACCGGGGCGCTGCAGGGAGAAAGAAGCCGTGAGCGCTCCGGGGAGGAGCGGGGACCCGGAGCGCTAGGCGTAACAATATCTATATCTATATATATTTATTAAATTAGAGAATTGCATTTGTAGGTGAAGATGTTAAAAACCATTGGCGGTCTTTGAGGGACCAGTTTCGACGCTATGAAAATGCTAAAGAACAGAGTGGTTCATCCCCTGTCAGTCGCAGACGCTTTGCCTACTATGAGTCCCTGTTATTTTTACGCTCTGGAAGAGAGCTTCGGCCGTAAGTTTTTATTTTTTATTTTTTAAACACTTACATCACTTGTCTTCTTTATCAGTAGTTACATTTTTGTTAATGGATTTGTTGTTATCTAGCGTGCGCAATTTATTATTGCGCATATTTTTTTGGTTTGGGTGGTTTGGGTTTTGTTTTTAACATTTGCCAACAATTAAAATAATTTCAAATGTTCTCATTTTAGATCTAGTGGTAATGTTGGTGATACCAATGAACCTGAAGATGAAGAAACCATTACCCTAGACTCTTCACCATCCATGATTAATACAGAAGATGACCCTCCTTTGGAAAGCAATCAAGCGGCTTCGGGTGGCCCTTCAACTAGCCATATTCGGGCAAATTTGCAGAGAGGCAGACACCAATCACGTGAAGGGGGTTTCAATGTTAACAGGCCAAATTTTGAGTTTGAGGCTCTTTCTATGCTGCAGAGAGTTGAAAAGGAGGATGAGTGGGACCATTTGGCATGTACCTTGGCTTCTCGCCTTCGTAAGCTGCCAGTTGGCCGCCAGTGGCACTGTGTTCCTATTCTGTTTGAAGTAGTTGAAATTTTTAATTCCCCTAATCCGATTCCCACTAACTTAGAAATAATAACAGAGCTAAATAAGCTTAAACAAAGTAGATGCCAGTCGATTCACTCTCCACCCCATGTAGCCCCACAATCAAGTGCCACTCTTTCCTCCTCTGAGGATCAACCTCACATGTTGTCCCAGCCTTCTTCCCGCCCAGCCTCAATAAGAGAACCGTCTCATGTATCTTTAAATTTAGGCAGATGTTCTAGTTTTCGCCAAATGTTGGACTTTAGTCCCCCAGATTCTGACCACTTACCTGCTTTTTCATACTGTCCAACAAATCGGTCAAGTTCGCAGCCATCAGACAATGTTACATCACCTGATGCTTCGCCACCAGTATATCAGGCATTGTAGCGACAATGTTTATTTTTTTATCTGGCTTTTCAGTTTGAAATGACATGACATTAATGTGTAATTTGTGGTTACGTTGCACAGGTATGTTTTTGTCATTTTCGCTAATTATTCGGGCCCCTAGACATGCAGCAATGTTTGGGAAATATTCTGAAAATTTTGCCACAGAAAAGTGAGCTGTGTTGGTGCATGGTTTTTCTTAATAACAGCAGTTAGTGTATATATGTAGGCCAAAATACAGAAAAATATTCCTTTTTTTTATACACAAATTGTGGGCCATGCTTGCAAAATGAATAAGTTGTGAGATAAGTGAGGTTTTTTGTTTACCTAGGCTCACTTACTGTCATTCCAGTGGCAATTTCTAAAAAATTAGCAGGATTGCTTTTTTGATTTGTTTTTAATTTAAAAAAAAAAAAAATAATTGGAGGGGTCCATTGTGACTTTGGCTTGTTTGTTGAGCCGTTGTTTTATTTCTAAAATGATTATTTGGGGCCAAATGTGTGGTTACATGACATGGAGAGTGCTTGTGGCTATTTCATATATGTTAATGGTTAACTTTGTGTGTTAACATGGTTGGTACAGTAAGGTAATTTATTCTTTTTCAAGTTATGGTACTGTGATGCTTGTGATACAATTTTTTATGTGAAAAAGAGATTTTTGATGGTAGTGTCTTTTTATGCCTTTTGTCACACACAAATCTTAATAGTGGCACAAGTTGGCAGTGACACAAGACCCTTAGTGTTAGACCCAAAAAATTGTATTCTGGCCATAATGTTTGGCCATTTTACATGTTTGATTGGGTTAATTTGTTAGAAACCACACAATTGCACTTTTGTGTGTATGTTGCTAAGAAAAAGGGAGGCTTTGCTGAAAACCAAACCCGTAGCCAATGTTTGAATTGATTTATAATGCTGTTAGGAGACAACACATTTTAACAAAATATGCCTTCATTAGTGATAACACACAATATCACCTTTTAAAATCCAACAAAAAGGGGGATTTTGTCAGTGTAGGCTTACATTACATGACCACATTTTCCCTGCAGATTATTTATAAATATAGTGTTGGGTAAATAGTTGATTTCCTTATTTGATGGCTTTGCACGTCTAAGAAAATGAGGATCCAACCAAAAAAGGCTAGTGGATGAGATGTGTGATTGTATATTTGTCACCGCTGAGACCCAACGCAAACTCTACAGCAGCACCATTAACATATAGTGCTGGGAGTTAGCTATGACAATGTTAATGATAAGGCACAATGCATGTGTCATATGATCATGATAACACGCACCTGCACAATCATTATGTCATGCCTTGCACACTCAAAAGGTATTCTATTTGAGTGTGCATGACAGACTTAACACCCCCTCACATAGGCTGACATTGAGTGGTTTGTTTGGTGATGTTATGATCCTAGGTCCCCTGCATCGATATACAACAGGCACATAACAATGCTTGATACGTGCCCTTGATGGTAGGGGTGCTGAATTTGAGTTTGCTATTGCTCACAATGTAAAGACACCTGCATTGAGTCATCTTAGCCTATATGTTTTGTCGATGTTTGAACATGGGTACGACCAAATTGACACTTTCATTTATTTATGTTAAGATGTGTATGCCAATTTGTATTTCACTCTCTTTACTTGTATGTAATCTTTATGATTGCACTTTATGACCTAATTCTATGTTAAAATTGAGAGTATTGTTTTTTTTTTTAAATAAACTTATTTAACAACTCAAAATTTTGGAAATTTAGTAATTATGTTTGATAATGTCGTATATGTTTGTTAAAAAATTAAAAATTTTATTTTTAATGGAAGGTAAAACTGAAAAAGTTTAAAAAATGTAAAGCAGATATTTGGGAAAAAGTATTTTGCCAGCAACACAGTACATAATACATATTTTGTTACAAAGAAATTAAATGAACATACTTTTTACTATATATTTATTAACAAAAATATCATTACAGCATGTGTAAAATATAGCAATTAATTAACATTTTACATTTTAACAACATAATTAAACAAGAAGTACACATTTAGGCATTGTAAAAAAATTTATTTTGAAAAACCCATCAGGTAGGACACGGAAATAACGATTCTATGGGGGTAATTTCACACTTTAGACACCTTGGCAAGAGTGTTCTTCACACAGTTTATTATCATCTTGCCTTTAGAGTTTTCAAAGTGTAATTTGCATGCTGTTCTCAAACACTATTAGCTGGTCCTGGATTCCATCACCCTGGTTTGCTCACCACCGGCACAGGAGTATTGCCAGGGCACGGCACCTTGTGGACTAATAAAATAGTCAGCAAAGAAATCCCGAATCTGCGTTCCGCTGGGGTTAGGTTGAGAACCCCAGTTGATATGTGTGTGAAGGCTTGATGGTGGCATCAACACATCTCCATCGTGGATGTTATTGCGATTGAAGTTGTGAAGCACACAGCAAGCCTTCACCACAATATCAACTGTGTTCACATCCAAACGGATTGCAGTATTCAGGACCCTCCACTGACTACTCATTATTCCAAAGGCGCATTCCACAACTCTACGTGCCCGTGCCAGCCTATAATTAAAAATCCTCCGGCGAGCATCAAGTTCTCTTTGGGCATATGGGCGCAGCAGGTTGGGCAATAATGGAAAAGCCTCATCCGATACCATCACAAAGGGAACATCAACTGTGGAACCCGGAAGAGGTCTGGCAGCTGGGAGCGTGACACAATCTCGAAGAATTTGCCTACCAATTGCTGATACTTGCAGCACCCGAGAATCTCCACTACTGCCATAGTTGCCAACATCAATGGCAACAAATCGAGAGTGAGCATCAGCCACCGCCATCAGGACAATCGAAAAATATTTTTTATAGTTATAAAAGCGAGTGCCTGAGTGCGGTGGCTGCTGCACCCTGATATGTTTGCCATCAACTGCCCCTATGCAGTTTGGAAAATTGGCTACAGTTTGAAAGCCTGCTGCAACCTGTAACCAAGTCTCCTCGGATGGGCACGGCATCTCAGTGGGCTGCAATTTCTGCCAGATCACGCTGCATGTACTCCTTACAATTCTGGAGATGGTCGAAACACTAACCCTGAATTGAAGGTGCAGGGATGCATAGCTCTCTCCTGTGGCTAAAAATCTGAAAAACAAAAAGAAAAATAACAATTAGTTAGCTAATCATCACCATTTCTTCTTCTTTGTAAACATAGTGTAAGCAAACACATTTTAAAACATCAATAAAGAATAATGGTCCCTCATAGACTTACAATTAATATATGCAACATTCTACAATTAAATTACATAAAAGAGGTTATGGCTAGAGATGCACCGAAATAGAAATTTCAGAACCGAAACGAAAACGAAATTAAAAAAAAATGTCCGGCCGAAACAGATTCCGAAACCGAAAATGACTTCTCCCCATCTTCGGGTAAAATGCAGCGCTCTGCTCATTAGATTCCCCCACATTAGATTGCCAGCTCCCCCACATTAGGTCGGTAGTTCCCCCACATTAATAGGCAGCTCCCCCACATTAATAGGCAGCTTCCCCACAATAGTAGGCAGCTTCCCCCCACCCCACAGACATACAGCTTCCAGCCATATATAGTGTACGGCTGGAGGCTGTATGTCTGTACTGCTGCCCCCACAGTGTTCCGGTCACCGCTCCTCCGGGCCGGGGTCACCATGTACTGCTATGGCCTATGGACCATAGCAGTAGGTGCTGGGACCGGGGGAGCGGTGACCGGAACACTGAACAAGATGACGCGGTCACTTACCAGGCCACGGCCGGCGTGCGTTCTCCTGCGACGATCCTGCGTCTCTATGGTTGTACGCACGGGACGTCAGTGACGTCCCGTGCGTACGACCATAGAGGCGGAGACGCGAAGGACCGAAGGAGGATCGCAGGAGGACGCCGGGGAATGGTGAGTGACCGGCAGACATCCTTATGTCCCGAAAAGATTTTTCGGGACACAGGGATGTCCGGGATAGGATTAGGAATACTTCTTTTTATGTGCCCGGGCCGGCTCCCGTGTGTGGCTGCAGGCAGGGGCCAGCCAGAGCATATAAAAACTAATACTGTGTACTAAAAACCAGGGGGCCTCCAGCTGTTGTGAAACTACAACTCCCAGCATGTCCGGACAGACTTTGCCGGTCCAAGCATGCTGGGAGTTGTAGTTTCACAACAGCTGAAGGCCCCCTGGTTTTTAATATACAGTATTAGGTTTTATATGCTCTGGCTGGCCCCTGCCTGCAGCCATACACGGGAGCCGGCCCGGGCACATAAAAAGAAGTATTCCTATCCCGGAGAGCGCGCCCACCCAGATGTTGCGGACGGCCCCCTCTGCACCGCCCACGAGTGCCTCTGCCACTGGCAGTGTTTGCAACTTGTGCTGTGGGCTGGCAGGGGAGGTGGCTCATTATCGAGACATTTTTAGTTGTTTCGGCATTTCCCCGAAACAGCTATTTTCGGCCGATATGTATCGGCCGCCGATATATCGGTGCATCCCTAGTTATGGCCAAATTGTGCAATGATTGCCAACCACACACACCTTAACTAAACTATGTATATACTGTCTAAAAACAAAGAGGACTTACCGCAAGGTGATGAGCAAACGATCCTCGGGTGAAATTGGCTTCCGCATACAGGTAGTGGTCATAGTCAAATCAGCTTTGATAAATTCAAAAAGTTGATCAAACATCGACATAGAAAGTCGGCAATAATTTTTAAATTTAACCTCATCCCTTGAACGTAAAAAAGAATAATTACTCCATGTTTTAATGAGCAGAAAACAAACAATATACAATGATTGTTTAAAAATATGCACCTTCTCAAATCTTGAAACACCACTGAAAGAAAACCTTTGGACAAGCGATCCTGAAGGAATGGATGCACCCAAAATCGTCGTCTACGGGGCTCCTAGTATGTAAGGAAGGCAAATCAAGGAAAAATAAAGAATGAACAGACACACATTGCCATAGGATGTTACTCAAGGTACAAAAATCAAAATTAAGCCTAAACAAAATTTTAAAAAAATGGTCTAAACATCTACATTTTCAGACAAGGTACAAAAAGGGCCACAGGAGAAGCAGAATCAGCTCAAAAATACACCTCACAGCGACACACTACCTGACAGTGAAAGAGGTTGAATCACATAGCACTCTAGTCATACAGGAATAAACTATTCAAAATGTTCAATACACAATTTGAGGTAAAAAACAAAACATATTTTCAGGAAGGATTAACATTCAGACATATCAAGTTAAAAAGACAAAAAAAAAAAAAATTTACAAAAAATTAGGAATAACACATTGTTAACACACCAGAGTACCTGTCACGATGCCGGCTGGCAGGTAGTGGATCCTCTGTGCCAGAGAGGGATTGGCGTGGACCGTGCTAGTGGATCGGTTCTAAGTCACTACTGGTTTTCACCAGAGCCCGCCGCAAAGCGGGATGGTCTTGCTGCGGCGGTAGTGACCAGGTCGTATCCACTAGCAACGGCTCAACCTCTCTGACTGCTGAAGATAGGCGCGGTACAAGGGAGTAGACAGAAGCAAGGTCGGACGTAGCAGAAGGTCGGGGCAGGCAGCAAGGATCGTAGTCGGGGGCAACGGCAGGAGGTCTGGAACACAGGCTAGGAACACACAAGGAAACGCTTTCACTGGCACAATGGCAACAAGATCCGGCGAGGGAGTGAAGGGGAAGTGAGGTATAAATAGGGAGTGCACAGGTGAACACACTAATTGGAACCACTGCGCCAATCAGCGGCGCAGTGGCCCTTTAAATCGCAGAGACCCGGCGCGCGCGCGCCCTAGGGAGCGGGGCCGCGCGCGCCGGGACAGGACAGACGGAGAGCGAGTCAGGTACGGGAGCCGGGATGCGCATCGCGAGCGAGCGCTACCCGCATCGCGAATCGCATCCCGGCTGGAGACGGTATCGCAGCGCACCGGGTCAGTGGAGCTGCCCGGAGCGCTGCGGTAGCGAGAGAGAAGCGAGCGCTCCGGGGAGGAGCGGGGACCCGGAGCGCTCGGCGTAACAGTACCCCCCCCTTGGGTCTCCCCCTCTTCTTAGAGCCTGAGAACCTGAGGAGCAGACTTTTGTCTAGGATGTTGTCCTCAGGTTCCCAGGATCTCTCTTCAGGTCCACAGCCCTCCCAATCCACCAAAAAGAACCTTTTTCCTCTGACCGTCTTGGAGGCCAGTATCTCTTTCACTGAGAAGACGTCAGAAGAACCAAACCGGAGACAGGAGTGGGAGAAACTAATTTGGGAGAGAAACGGTTGATGATGAGTGGTTTAAGAAGAGAGACATGAAAGGCAATAGGAATACGGAGAGAAGGAGGAAGAAGAAGTTTGTAAGAGACAGGATTAATTTGGCACAAGACTTTGAAAGGACCAAGATAGCGTGGACCCAGTTTGTAACTGGGGACACGAAAGCGGACATATTTAGCGGAGAGCCATACCTTGTCTCCGGGAGCAAAAATGGGGGGAGCTCTTCTTTTCTTATCGGCAAACTTTTTCATGCGAGATGAAGCCTGTAAAAGAGAATCTTGGGTCTCTTTCCATATGGTGGAAAGATCACGAGTCACTTCATCTACAGCGGGCAAACCAGAGGGCAAGGGAGTAGGGAGGGGGGGAAGAGGGTGACGGCCGTACACCACGAAAAATGGGGATTTGGAGGAAGATTCAGAGACTCTAAAGTTATACGAGAATTCGGCCCATGGTAGAAGATCTGCCCAATCATCCTGGCGGTAGGAAACAAAATGTCGTAAATAATCACCCAAGACCTGGTTAATTCTTTCTACTTGTCCATTGGATTGAGGATGATATGCAGAAGAAAAGTTTAATTTAATCTTGAGTTGTTTACAGAGAGCCCTCCAGAATTTTGACACGAATTGGACGCCTCTATCCGAGACTATCTGTGTGGGCAACCCGTGAAGACGAAAAATGTGTACAAAAAATTGTTTAGCCAACTGAGGCGCTGAAGGAAGACCAGGAAGAGGGATGAAATGTGCCATCTTGGAGAATCGATCAACGACCACCCAAACAACAGTGTTGCCACGGGATGGGGGTAGGTCTGTAATAAAATCCATACCAATCAGAGACCAAGGCTGTTCGGGGACAGGCAGAGGATGAAGAAAACCAGCGGGCTTCTGGCGAGGAGTCTTATCCCGGGCACAGACAGTGCAGGCTCGCACAAAGTCCACGACATCCGTCTCCAGAGTCGGCCACCAATAGAAGCGAGAGATGAGTTGCACAGATTTCTTGATGCCTGCATGACCTGCGAGATGGGAGGAGTGACCCCATTTGAGGATTCCGAGGCGTTGGCGTGGAGAGACGAAGGTCTTTCCTGGAGGAGTTTGCCTGATGGAGGCTGGAGAAGTGGAAATCAGGCAGTCAGGAGGAATGATGTGTTGCGGAGAGAGTTCAACTTCCGAGGCATCCGAGGAACGAGAGAGAGCATCGGCCCTAATGTTCTTATCGAAATTAAATCGGGCAAAGAACAGAGACCACCTGGCCTGGCGAGGATTCAGCCGTTGGGCAGACTGGAGATAGGAGAGGTTCTTGTGATCGGTGTAAATAATAACTGGAAATCTTGATCCCTCCAGCAGATGCCTCCATTCCTCAAGTGCTAATTTAATGGCTAGAAGCTCTCGATCCCTGATGGAGTAGTTCCTCTCCGCCGGAGAGAAGGTCCTAGAAAAAAAACCACAAGTAACAGCATGCCCGGAAGAATTTTTTTGTAGAAGGACCGCTCCAGCTCCTACAGAGGAGGCATCAACCTCCAATAGGAAGGGTTTAGATGGGTCAGGTCTGGAGAGCACGGGAGCCGAAGAAAAGGCAGACTTGAGCCGTTTAAAGGCGTCTTCCGCTTGAGGAGGCCAAGACTTGGGATTGGCATTTTTTTTGGTTAAAGCAACGATAGGGGCCACAACGGTAGAAAAATGTGGAATAAATTGCCTGTAATAATTGGCGAACCCCAAAAAACGTTGGATAGCACGGAGTCCGGAGGGGCGTGGCCAATCTAAGACGGCAGAGAGTTTGTCTGGATCCATTTGTAGTCCCTGGCCAGAGACCAAGTATCCTAGGAAAGGAAGAGATTGGCATTCAAACAGACATTTCTCTATCTTGGCATAAAGTTGATTGTCAAGAAGTCTCTGAAGAACCATACGGACATGCTGGCGGTGGTCTTCTAGATTGGCAGAAAAAATCAGGATATCGTCCAGATATACAACAACACAGGAGTATAGCAGATCACGAAAAATTTCATTAACAAAGTCTTGGAAGACGGCAGGGGCGTTGCACAGGCCAAAGGGCATGACCAGATACTCAAAGTGTCCATCTCTAGTGTTAAATGCCGTTTTCCATTCATCCCCCTCTCTGATGCGGATGAGATTATAAGCACCTCTTAAGTCCAGTTTGGTAAAGATGTGGGCACCTTGGAGGCGATCAAAGAGTTCAGAGATGAGGGGTAGGGGGTAGCGGTTCTTTACCGTGATTTTATTAAGACCGCGGTAGTCAATGCAAGGACGTAGAGAGCCATCTTTTTTGGACACAAAGAAAAATCCGGCTCCGGCAGGAGAGGAGGATTTACGGATAAAGCCTTTTTTTAAATTTTCCTGGATGTACTCCGACATAGCAAGAGTCTCTGGGGCGGACAGAGGATAGATTCTGCCCCGGGGTGGAGTAGTGCCCGGGAGGAGGTCAATAGGACAATCATAAGGCCTGTGAGGAGGTAGAGTCTCAGCTTGTTTTTTGCAAAAAACATCCGCAAAGTCCATATAGGCCTTAGGGAGACCGGTTACAGGGGGAACCACAGAGTCACGGCAAGGGGTACTGGGAACCGGTTTTAGGCAGTCCTTGAAACAAGAGGGCCCCCAACTCTTGATCTCCCCAGTGGACCAATCCAGGGTTGGGGAATGGAGTTGAAGCCAGGGTAGTCCAAGGAGGATTTCGGAAGTGCAATTGGGGAGGACCAAAAATTCAATCTTCTCGTGATGAGGTCCGATGCACATTAGAAGGGGCTCCGTGCGGAAACGTATGGTACAGTCCAATCTTTCATTGTTTACACAATTGATGTAGAGGGGTCTGGCGAGACTGGTCACTGGGATGTTGAACCTGTTGACGAGAGAGGCCAAAACAAAATTTCCTGCAGATCCGGAATCCAAGAAGGCCATAGTAGAGAAGGAGAAGGCAGAGGCAGATATCCGCACAGGCACAGTAAGACGTGGAGAAGCAGAGTAGACATCAAGGACTGTCTCACCTTTGTGCGGAGTCAGCGTACGTCTTTCCAGGCGGGGAGGACGGATAGGACAATCCTTCAGGAAGTGTTCGGTACTGGCACAGTACAGGCAGAGATTCTCCCTGCGGCGTCGTGTCCTCTCTTGAGGTGTCAGGCGAGACCGGTCGACCTGCATAGCCTCCACTGCGGGCGGCACAGGAACGGATTGCAGGGGACCAGAGGAGAGAGGAGCCGGGGAGAAAAAACGCCTTGTGCGAACAAAGTCCATATCCTGGCGGAGCTCCTGACGCCTTTCGGAAAAACGCATGTCAATGCGAGTGGCAAGATGGATGAGTTCATGTAGGTTAGCAGGGATTTCTCGTGCGGCCAGAACATCTTTAATGTTGCTGGATAGGCCTTTTTTAAAGGTCGCGCAGAGGGCCTCATTATTCCAGGATAATTCTGAAGCAAGAGTACGGAATTGTACGGCGTACTCGCCAACGGAAGAATTACCCTGGACCAGGTTCAACAGGGCAGTCTCAGCAGAAGAGGCTCGGGCAGGTTCCTCAAAGACACTTCGAATTTCCGAGAAGAAGGAGTGTATAGAGGCAGTGACGGGGTCATTGCGGTCCCAGAGCGGTGTGGCCCATGACAGAGCTTTTCCAGACAGAAGGCTGACTACGAAAGCCACCTTAGACCTTTCAGTAGGAAACTGGTCCGACATCATCTCCAAGTGCAGGGAACATTGGGAAAGAAAGCCACGGCAGAATTTAGAGTCCCCATCAAATTTATCCGGCAAGGATAGTCGTAGACCAGAAGCGGCCACTCGCTGCGGAGGAGGTGCAGGAGCTGGCGGAGGAGATGATTGCTGAAGCTGTGGTAGTAGCTGCTGTAGCATCACGGTCAGTTGAGACAGCTGTTGGCCTTGTTGCGCTATCTGTTGTGACTGCTGGGCGACCACCGTGGTGAGGTCGGCGACAACTGGCAGAGGAACTTCAGCGGGATCCATGGCCGGATCTACTGTCACGATGCCGGCTGGCAGGTAGTGGATCCTCTGTGCCAGAGAGGGATTGGCGTGGACCGTGCTAGTGGATCGGTTCTAAGTCACTACTGGTTTTCACCAGAGCCCGCCGCAAAGCGGGATGGTCTTGCTGCGGCGGTAGTGACCAGGTCGTATCCACTAGCAACGGCTCAACCTCTCTGACTGCTGAAGATAGGCGCGATACAAGGGAGTAGACAGAAGCAAGGTCGGACGTAGCAGAAGGTCGGGGCAGGCAGCAAGGATCGTAGTCGGGGGCAACGGCAGGAGGTCTGGAACACAGGCTAGGAACACACAAGGAAACGCTTTCACTGGCACAATGGCAACAAGATCCGGCGAGGGAGTGAAGGGGAAGTGAGGTATAAATAGGGAGTGCACAGGTGAACACACTAATTGGAACCACTGCGCCAATCAGCGGCGCAGTGGCCCTTTAAATCGCAGAGACCCGGCGCGCGCGCGCCTTAGGGAGCGGGGCCGCGCGCGCCGGGACAGGACAGACGGAGAGCGAGTCAGGTACGGGAGCCGGGATGCGCATCGCGAGCGAGCGCTACCCGCATCGCGAATCGCATCCCGGCTGGAGACGGTATCGCAGCGCACCGGGTCAGTGGAGCTGCCCGGAGCGCTGCGGTAGCGAGAGAGAAGCGAGCGCTCCGGGGAGGAGCGGGGACCCGGAGCGCTCGGCGTAACAGTACCACTTTTTATTAAGCTACTCGGTATGATAAAACACTGTTCCATGAACAAGCATATTTGAGACACCATATAGCGGCATCATTGAATAAAAAATTCAATAAAAGGTTGCTATGGCCAACAATGCAACTTCTTAAGAGGACAGTTTGTAAAAAAACACCACCATTCTGCAAAGGTTCAATATCGAAGAAAGAGGTGTAAATAGAATGCGGAACTTCCTGGCACACACAAGCAAACCACATTAATTAGACAAAAACACAGGGAATTAAGGTATAATATGACATTTACCAGATTTGGGTGGCGCAGTCGGCGAATAATCATGATAATTAACATGACAAACACCCTCAAGTATGGCCGGCGCAAGCGTAATGGTCCACTACCAGGCATGGTACAGACTTTCACCAAAGCACAGAACAACTGGCTCAAAAAGACAAGGAAAATCATTGATTGCTTTAATTGGGAAAAGCTGAGTACTTTCCCACCTTTTTTTTAGGAATGAAAGGTCAGGAGAACAAGACTTTATTGTTCACAGCCAAGTACAAGGTTATTTGGGTCATGCGACTTAGCTGCGTTAAATACGCATCTGCATAAAATACGCAGATGCGTAAAAATTAGCATAAAACGCAAGTGCGAAAAATTCATAAACATTGCGTATTTACCTGCGTAAAATACGCACCGTATACGCCGTGTGGGAAAGTACCCTAAGTGAATTGAACAGTTTAATATATAGCCACACCTGCAAGCACAGCCATACAACTGATAGAATACATTTACCATGGGACATCTGAGAATAGAACATTGTCATAAGTAACACACTTTTTGGGGGTAAAATAGGGAAAATGGGAAAATTTACGTTTTTATTGGGGGAGGGTTTTTTTCACATTTGTTTACTTTATTTTTTTACATTTTAACAGTACCCATAGGTGACTATTTAAAGCAATCACTTGATTGCTATTCCTGTTCAGTGCTATGTATAGGACACAGCACTGATCAGGGTTATCAGTGATCTTCTGCTCTGGTCTGCGGGAAGGCAGATCAGAGCAGAAGACTCCCGGAAGACAGCGGAGGCAGGTGAGGGGACCTCCGTCTGCCGTGCAGGAAGATCGGATCGCTGCGGTAGCGCTGCGGGCGATCCGATCATCCTGTTAAGTGACCGCGATGCTACAGATGCCGTGATCGGTATTGATCACGGCATCTGAGGGGTTAATGGCGGACATCCGCGGGATCGCGGGTGTCCGCCATTACCGGCGGGTCCCTGGCTGCGATCCACAGCCGGGACCTGCCGCGCATGATGCCGGCATCGCTCCGATGCCCGCGGTTATGCTCAGGACGTAAATGTAAGGGGTTAAAGGGGTACTGCAGTGGAAAACTTTTTTTTTTTTTTTAAATCAACTGGTGCCAGAAAGTTAAACAGATTTGTAAATTACTTCTATTAAAAAATCTTAATCCTTCCAGTACTTATTAGCTGCTGAATACTACAGAGGAAATTATTTTCTTTTTGGAAACACAGAGCTCTCTGCTGAATTACGAGCACAGTGCTCTCTGCTGGCATCTCTGTCCATTTTAGGAACTGTCCAGAGAAGCATATGTTTTCTATGGGGATTTTCTCCTACTCTGGACAGTTCTTAAAATGGACATAGATGCCAGCAGAGAGCTCTGTGTTTCCAAAAAGAAAATAATTTCCTCTGTAGTATTCAGCAGCTAATAAGTACTGGAAGGATTAAGATTTTTTTAATAGAAATAATACAAATCTGTTTAACTTTCTGGCACCAGTTGATTTAAAAAAAAAAGTTCTCCACCGGAGTACCCCTTTAAGGACTTTTTTTTTAAAATTAGTTTTTCCCAAAAAAATGACCTTACATATTGCAAAATGACCGGACACGTAATTTGTTCATCTACATTTTTTATTCATTGTATTATAACACAATTACATTTTTTTAATATTAAAATTAATATGGCTCATTCTTTTTGTTCTATTTAGCCTGTTATTAAGGTAAGCTATACAATAAATAAACCATAATTGACAGACAAAAGATCGTTCCCATGATAACATAGTTGTATCATTTACCAAGCCATTTATTGCCCAGGAAGCATCAGAGTGGTTGTTCCAGAAACCCCAGCAAACATCATATTTTGCCAGGAAAAACCACAGCCAGTTAAGCATTACATGTAGCATTGCATCTAGAAGCAGCCAGATATATGCTAGTTTATGGAATACAAAGATACTGTTGCTCAAGTCTGCCATCACTCTCCCAAGCAGGGGACTTCCTTCTATGATGTCCATATTCCTTTATTAAGGCATATGGACAAGGATTGTCTTTATGGAACAACTCATTTAAAGGAGAACTTCAGTGCATTTTTTTAAATCTCTAATAATAAACATTATCTTACTTTCCACCACTCCCCAATGCCACCGATATCACTACCCCATCCACCAAACTCAATCCTCTTACAGCTTTTGGTGCCCGACGCGTAACACTGCAGTTCAGCTAATCCCCGGTGATAGACTGAATCACAGTGTCCTGTCACGGGTCTGGGCCCGGGATTTGCTCAACAAACCTGAAAAGGGTTGATGTTTGCCAGAAAGGGGGTGTGGTCATAAAAACGCATATTGCAAAAAGTCATATTCTCAAAACCTGACCTATATACTATTGAATTCACACAACATCCTGTACATAAGGGGTTGGAAATTCCCACCAAGTACAAACTGGTCAGAACTCTTTTCCAACCCTATAGTAAATCGAGTGGAATCATGCCAGTCTGAGACAACATTCTACAGTAATAAAACCCCAACAATCTTAGTAAACCAGGGCCATTATGTGTGCTCCCAGCCTGAGAGTGTCAGTGTGGGATTGGAAAAATGTATTCACTTGTTAAAAGCGTGTAACATCAGAGATTAGCCAGAAACCTTTCTTACCTCTACAGATTCACTGCTCTTATTGCAGTCAGCAAGATGTGCTAACTTGCCAACAGTTAAAAAATCTAAGTTGGAACATTTAAGCATTGTCACGCCTTTGAATGGCTACAATGCTTTTGTATGTCGGAGCCATCGCTTAAACGGCTATCCGGCAGAGCAGACTGCTTTAGCTGCCACCGGATAGCCGTTTACGGTGCCCGTGTGGTCCGCTGACGATCACTTACCTGTCCTCGGGGCTCCGGCGCATCCTCTTCGGGAACCCCTGCATCATCAGCGCTCTCCATCGTCGTCATCACGTCCCTGCGCACACCGTCCCGTCATCCAATAGGAGCGGCGTGCGTATCGACGTAATGGCGGCAAGGATGACGACGAGGATGCCAGGGAAGCAGAGGCCTTGCCGGGGAAGCAGAGGCCTTGCCGGAGCATTGGGGACACCTCGGGGACGACAGCGATGGAAGGCAACATCCAGGGCAGCGGACCTGCGGACCTCCAGATGTTGCAAAACTACAACACCCAGCATGCCCGGACAGCCAACGGCATGCTGGGTGTTGTAGTTTTGCAACATCTGGAGGTCCGCAGGTTGTAGACCACTGTCCTATAATTTACATTGCACGGATCCCTCAACATACAATGGTTTCAACAAACGATGGTCCATTTGGAACGGATTACAATCGTATGTCTAGGGACCACTCTAATTTACTCCGCTTTCGGAAACTTTATACATGCTTTAAAGTGTAGGGTTTTCTTCCCTGAAAATTCACATGATTTTCAGAGTGGTTTTCGGAAAAGAAGAGTGATTTTGGATGAAATGTAGGGAACAAGCCTCTTTTCCAGAAAACCATGCCCATTTCCTAAGGTATTTTTTTTCCACTCTGAGTGATTCTGATTTTTTCTGTTGCACATTCTGTCGCATGGTCCGTGCAACAGAATTTAGGCAGAAAACCCGACAAAAAGAGTAGGAATCCTGTTAGTAAGTGAGGGCCTATGTCTGGACTGCTGGGTGGCAGGTTTGGGAGTTACTTTGGGAGGAAGATCTCACTAGTTTCAAGTAGGTTATGTAAGTATCTCCGCAAGTGCATCAGGCTGGGTAATTCTGGCCGTCAGTCCTCTGTGTAACTTTGCTCGTGTTGTACAGCTTTTCACATTGAGATACTGCAGAATTGATCAGACCTAGGCAGCATGGATCAATGGGCTCTCCTGTTATTTGCTTGTAAATTAATTCCGTATTCCATACTATACAGTTCACATGCTGGTTTTCTCCCAAAAGATAGCAGTTATTAAATTGCATTCTTTGGCTCACTTTTCAATTTTGGCTTATCTTCAGCCAGTCATAATGCATTACAATAGAAGCATCAGTCACAGCAGAGAATCAGGGATTTTTCTTATCTTTAGATAGAAAAGTAATTTTTCTTCCAAACAATTATGATGCCATGTTAAGTACATTCCAGGTTTAATTACAAAAAATAATGAGCACCGTGACCGCGACCCAAGGACTTAGCCTTTTATTGTGGAGCCTCACAAAAGAAGGTAAATGCATTTTGTATAGAATATGAAGATTGCCCTAAAGTGGACCTCTTACCTCTCCTGTTTTTGTAAACACTTGTAGTTCAGATGAAATATCCCTCCTATAACTCATTGTATTAAGCCCGCAGGGCTGTATTTGTGCGAGGGGCGGAAGTAATTAATCGCTCCTTGCATTTCCAGGTGGGGCTTATTGGGAACAGGTGGGGTGTGTGTATATACCTTCCCCCTCTCCTACAGGGGCGGAGCACGTGTCGTTTGTCGAATCTCTGCTTCCTGTGTCTGGGTTTGAATCTTCTGTGAAATCTTCAGAGCTGCTGCCCACGGTGCCGAGGCCTCTCTGATCATGAGTCTGGCTTGGGGGGTGCAGGCGCGGCATCCTGGCAGCTCCGCTGGCTGTCTTATCGTGGGATGTGGCTGTGTCTCACTCTGATTATAAGGTAATATAGGGCAGGTATGGTGCTGGCTGGCTCTGCCCGCAGTGGTAGTGGAGTCCAGGAGCGGCAAGAAGGTGAGTTAAATCGATGCTGGGGGTGGCGCGGCCTCAGCATCTCGCGCAACCCACTAGCTGCCTCATGGCAGCATGTTGTCAGCCCGCCACCCGCACAGCTACAATTGTCTATGCCCTTGGGACAGGTTGCGGCAGCTGCCCAGTTCTCTGCATGGCCGCTCATTAGGCGGTCCTGTCCGCTTGTCTGCTATCGTTAATCTAAAGTATAGTGCAATGCTCTGCGGAGGGTTGTTTCAATATAACGTTTTCTGTATACAGTGTGGTGCAATGCTCTGCAAAGAATCGTTTCAAATATAACTTTTGCTGTGTGCTGCAGTGCTCTGCGGGGTATACGGTACCCTTGCAGTATACGGTACAGTGTAAGGCTCTGCAAAGAGTCTCGTTACAATATAACAGTATAGTGCAGTACTCTGCAGATGGTCTCGTTATAATATAGTATACATGATATACAGTTATGGTGCAGTGCTCTGCAGATGGTCTTGTTACAATATAGTATACATGATATTTAGTTATGGTGCTATGCGCTACAGATGGTCTTGTTACAATATTATATATACTATATACAGTATAGTTCAATACTCTGCAGATGGTCACATTACAAACAAACTTTATACAGTTAGTGCAATGCTGCAGATGGGATGGATTAAATGTAACATACTATATAGGGTATAGTGCAATGCTCTGCAGAGGGTCGTTACAGTTAGCATGTGCAGTGTGGCGCAGTGCTCTGCGAAGGGTCTCGCTGCAACACAGGGTGGCATGTACTGTGTTTGGTGTGGTGCAATACTCTGCAGAGGATCTCGTTGCAGGGTAGCATATGATGTGTGTGGTGGTGCATGCTCTGCAGAGTGTCTTGTTTCAATATAGCATACGGTATACAGTAGGGTGCAATGCTCTGTAGAGATATAACATAGGCTACATCTAATTAAATCATAATATACACAGTGTAATACTCGTTATTTGCACGATCATGGTATCCATATGGTTCATACGCTTTGTTTATAATGGGCATACACGCATTACCGGTACAAGGTGCACACGAGTAGAGCATCTTCACGGTTTGATAGCTCATACATTCCCGGTGCTGTTCCAAGTGTCCGTGTGTTCCTCCGTGTGTTTTGTTCCTGCCCGCTCCGGCGTTTTGTCAGGTAAGTGCCGTCTCGGCCCTGCTATGTTGTCTACATGTCACTGGCCGCCGTACCAGCTGCTGTCCCCAAGGGGTCCCTGCTCTGCTCACATCCCTCTCATTTCACTCCTAATTGTGCCCAGTTCTGTTGTGATCAGTGTCTCCCCCACTGCGGGCTTTGCAGCAGCGGGGGGCACGATACGTGTCACGTCAGGACAGGGGGGTACTCACGGGGCCTTGTGCTTGGTTTCCCACGTACCTCTCGGTGCGCTCCGCTTCGCAGTGTGTCGCGCCGCTGGTTCAGGAGCGGCCAGCGCGGCATAGCTGTGTAGCGGGGATGCCGTTCGGGGCGTGTCTACACCCGGCGATTGCGTCCCTTGCAGGGGAGGCGGTTCCTTACGGACGGTTTTCTCTGCGGGGGGCGTGGCTTTAGGGGAGGGCAGGCAGCGGCTGGCGCCGCTCAGTGTGAGCTGGGGCGCTGCCGATGTTGCTGTTCTGCGCTCAGAGGTTAACCCTCTGTTGGCCAGCACTTCTGCTGCATTGAGTGCTCTAAAAAGATTCCCTCTCAGGGCATTCTGCTACAGTGTCTGCTGGTCCTGCACTGCTGCACGGTGCAGTGCAGAAGGTTGGCTGTCATTTTCACCTGCCAATTTACCCCTTTTCTGCCCAAATCACCTGTCTGGACGCTCCTGGCTCAGTTGGCACCAACACAGTGCTTCCTCAGAGCCAGGGTGGTCGCCCCAGGGGTTAAAAGGCCTGGGGGGCAGGCATGTGGTGTACGGTCGTTCAGTATTATACACATTTATTTGCTTGTTATATCCTAGTTACTTCGTGTCAACTCCTGCTTACCTCGGATACACAGAAGGTATGTAGTGTAATGGTTACTCTGTGTGTAGTGCACTCGCTGGGTGGGTGGTTCAGTACAGGTAGCTCCTGGCCTGAACCTAGCTCCGCAATTTGGTAGCGCTTGCTGGTTTTAAAATTTTTTTAAAAAAAAGGGCATGGCCGATTGTTACTGACACGTCTTCAGAGCAATACCACGCTATCATGCGACTGTCTACCGACACGTCTGCAGGTTAATCTAGGGTCCAAGCATGGCCGATTGTTACTGATACATCTTCAGAGCAATATCACGCTATCATGCGAATGTCTACCGACACGTTTGCAGGTTAATTTAGGATCCAGGCATGGCCGATTGTTACTGACATGTCTTCAGAGCAATACCACGCTATCATGCGACTGTCTACCGACACGTCTGCAGGTTAATCTAGGGTCCAGGCATGGCCGATTGTTACTGACACGTCTTCAGAGCAATACCACGTTATCATGTGACTGTCTACCGACACGTCTGCAGATTAAACTAGGGTCCAGGCATGGCCGATTGTTACTGACATGTCTTCAGAGCAATACCACACTATCATGTGACTGTCTACCAACACGTCTGCAGGTTAATCTAGGGTCCAGGCATGGCCGATTGTTAGTGACACATCTTCAGAGCAATACCATGCTATCGCCGACTACTGATACGTCTTCAGAGCGGTCTAGGCATGTTTGATAGTTAGTTTACTGATGTGGTGTGGAGGTAATGACACATTTCAGATTGCATACAATCTCACTATGGCATTTCACACTTATGTATTTGAAAAAAAAATGGTTTACAAAGACCTGTTACGTTTACAGGCACGATGATTTCACAAAGACCTGTCATGGCTACAGGCTGGATGGTTTCGTGGGGACCTGTGACGGGTTCAGGCACGATGGTGTCACAAAGACCTGTCAGGTCTACAGGCATGATGGTGCACCTAAACACTGGTCACGTCTGCAGGTACGTTGCTCATGCAGGGAGCTGTCATCTGCAACGGGTCATCACTCCCAAGTCCAGTTGGGTCAGTACATTGGCTAGTTAGGTATGTCTGTTGTTACAGTCTCAATCAGGTAAGGTGCCTTCGTGAACCTTGTCAGGCGACATGACCCACACGTTCTATCAGGTAGATAGGTATTTCTTGTCATTTACCTGTCAGTTTAGTTTTTGCCTATTAAATAGCAGGGGATTGGTGCTTGTCAGACCTGCCATGTAGTTAGCCTTTTCGTGTCCATTTGAAGTAATGTCACTAGTAGGGATGGTAATAAGTAGAGTTCAGTTAGTATATTTGGCAGGGCATGTTATCATTCTCAGGTCGTTACTTTACAGATGGACTTTACTACCACAGTTTCCAAGGTACGGTTACCACCTCTAGTAGCCACTAGTTGGTCAAGGCTACTCTTTCAGCACACTAGGAATAGTCTACTTCGGGTATGTGAAGATTAATGCTGGGTGTAGGATGTGTTATTTCAGGAATTGTATTTATCCTAGCATGGTTGCTTTTTGCCCTCTATAGGCGAGCCCTCATTGCGCGATTATGGCACAACTTGGTGGTCTATGGGAACCGTACTGAACCGTATGTGCGTACTGTTCCATCCAGTTTGCACAATACAGTTTTGCAGTTTGCACATGCGCAGTGCACGCCGAAAGTTCTTCCCACAAATAGAGCAAGAAGAACTTTATTTAATTAAGGACAAACATAAAACCGTGTCCATTTTTTTTCTCCAGGAAATGTATTAAACCGTATGCAACCAGACATCCACTTTCAAACCGTACACGGTTTAAAACCGTACAGAGGTCTATACGGTTGTACGCGGTTGAATACGGTTCAGTCCGGTTTTGAGACATACGTTCTTTTACAAAAAACCTGATACGGGAGCCATATTGCAAAAACGAGATGTGAATGCAGCCTAAGGAAAGGTAAAGGTGGATTTAAACATTATGCGCTTCAACTTGTTACACCACCAGTGCAAAAAAAGGTACCTCATCATGCAAATGGCTCTACATAGAAATCCAGCTGCTGCAAGGAAAATGCACCATTGTATGTAAACCATTTAAATGAATGGCAGAGGTTGCAATGCATGAAAGATCCAGGTCTGCCAGAATACAATTCTTTTCTACAAAGCGGTTCTTCAGTTTAATCTTTTGTATAGAGAGTTTTCAATTGCACATCCTAATAGGACTTAACCCCTTAAGGACACATGACGTACTGGAATGTCATGTGTCCGCTCCCGATCTATGACGTGGGGCCACGGCGTGGCCCCGCCTCATAGCGGGTCGTGCCCGGCCTCTAACAACGGCCGGGACCCGTGGCTAATAGCGCGCAGCATTGGTCGCGGTGCCGCGCGCTATTAACCCTTTAGACGCGGCGTTCAAAGTTGAACGCCGTGTCTAAAGTGAAAGTGAAAGTATGCTGGTTAGCTCAGTGGGCTGTTCGGCATAGCCGCGGCGAAATCGCGGCATACCGAACAGCTTACAGGACAGCAGGAGGGTACCTGCCTCCTCGCTGTCCGATCACCGAATGACTGCTCAGTGCCTGAGATCCAGGCATGAGCAGTCAAGCGGCAGAATCATCAATCACTGGTTTCCTATGAGAAACCAGTGATCAATGTAAAAGATCAGTGTGTGCAGTCCCTATGGGAGCAATAACACTGCAAAAAAAAGTGCAAAAAAAAGGGAATAAACATCATTTAACCCCTTCCCTATTAAAAGTTTGAATCAACCCCCTTTTCCCCATAAAAAAAAAACACAGTGTAAATAAAAATAAACATATATGGTATCGCCGCGTGCGGAAATGTCTGAATTATAAAAATATATCGTCAATTAAACCGCACAGTCAATGGCATACGCGCAAAAAAAATTCTAAAGTCCAAATCAATAAGTCCTATCAATGCAAAAATGGTACCGCTAAAAACTTCAGATCACGGTGCAAAAAATTAGCCCTCATACCGCCCCACACGTGCAAAAATAAAAAAGTTATAGGGGTCAGAAGATGACAATTTTAAACGTATTAATTTTCCTGCATGTAGTTGTGATTTTTTCCAGAAGTACGACAAAATCAAACCTATATAAGTAGGGTATCATTTTAATCGTATGGGCCTACAGAATAAAGATAAGGTGTCATTTTTACCGAAAAATGTACTGCGTAGAAACGGAAGCCCCCAAAATTTACAAAACAGAGGTTTTTTTTTCAATTTAGTCTCACAATGATTTTTTTTTCCCGTTTCACTGTAGATTTGTGGGCAAAATGACTGACATCATTACAAAGTAGAATTGGTGGCGCAAAAAATAAGCCATCATATGGATTTTTAGGTGCAAAATTGAAAGTTATGATTTTTAAAAGGCAAGGAGGAAAAAATGAAAATGCAAAAACGGAAAAACCCTCGGTCCTTAAGGGGTTAAGGATACTTTATCAGGAATCAGGACTTATGGAGATGGATTGTCTTCAGGACGCATAACCATAGTCAGTCATAAGTTATTCTCTAAGCATTAAAGATATATTTTTTTTTACTATGCTACAAGGTCTGTAAAGTTAGTGTAGTTCATAATATACCTGTACCTGTGTTTTAAGGTCTTGCAATTCTTATGTGATCTTTGTCGCAATGTTTATTTTCAGCAGCATACAAAATTAGTGTTGTCTCAGGTTTTCCCAGGTTGCAGTGTGGTTTGAGACATTACATCATAGTCAGTTCAAAGGAGCCTGTCTGCTTCAATGGGTGGGTGGAAGGAGATCATTCTGCAGTGAATTGTAGTTTTGCAAAAGCTGGAGGCACCCAGGTTAAAAAACACTGAGTTATTGTTTATGGAGGTGTCATGAGGTGTGCTTCAATGGGTGGGGTGGCTGATGTGTGGGAGGGAGAAAAGTGACCTCACGCTTACAAACAAATAATCATTGGACATGTAGTTGGAGAGGGTCCAGCACGAGGATTCTTTATCAAAGGTAAATACTTTATTTCTTTAATTAAAATAGTTACATGAATAGCTCCCAGTATGGCAATAGCCTGATGAGTTTTGTTCCCTAAAAGAGCTTAGTCATGTGCTGCCTATGACTCAGCTCATGTAGGAAGCACAATGTGTCAGTCAATTGCCATACTGGATGTTATTCTTGTAATTAGTTTAACTTAAAGAATACCTCTCATTAACTTGATACATTTTATAATCCTCCCAGTTCACTGCCCCATTGTAATAAACCACCCCCTGCCTTTATTTTTATTATTTTATTTTTTGTTTCTACCTTGATATTGCTCTGTATTTTTCTGCCTCAAGTTCAGATTCACAGACTGGGAAGGGGCATTCCCCAGCAGGCTGTGACATCCTCTGAAGCCATACAGGGGAAAACTTCCTCCCTTGTTCTGCAACCGACAGCAAACAGCAGTTAAGTGTGAGAGGAGCTATGATTGGATAAGGCTGGACATACCCCCCCCCCCCCCAGCACTCGAGACTGCATTTCCTGTGTTTGGACACTTCTGCCAGGCTAGCAGGAGTCCAAAGTCTATGCAAAAGACTCTGGACAAGTAGGAAGACACCTAGTGGCAAAATTTTAACACAAATAAAACATAGAAAACTTCAGTTTTTTAGAGTATATTAGAAGAATTTTTTATTTACCACAGGAGTGCAATAGCAAAAATTTGTTTTAATCAGAGTTCCCATTTAAAGAATGTGCCTTTTATAAATAATCCTCGGGTTGGGCCTTCAGTTTTTTTTTTCTAACATTCCACCTGTGAAAAACAGATGCATGACAAAAATGCAGCAATTTGCAATAATATGCACATAGGAGGAGATTTATCAATACCGGTCCAGAGGAAAAGTTGCTGAGTTGCCCAAAGCAACCAATCAGATCATTTCTTTCATTTTTCAGAGGACTTTTTAAAAATAAAAAAAAACAATCTGATTAGTTGCTATGGGCAGCTCAGCAACGTTTCCTCTGGACAGGTATTGATAAATCGCCTCCATTGTTTTGCCATGTTGTAATTGGTCACATTGAACACTACCCCTACATGATAACAATGAATGTAAATTATAAGTCTTTCCATTCATCATATGTAAGACCAGATCTTGAAAACAGTGGTACAGGGTATATTTGATAGATGCATAACTTTTCATGATACAATTATTGAGCATAATTTTCATAAGACTCAAATCCCATGTCAATTCTATTCATTTTTGCTGTTTGGCTCAGGAATTGTTGCCATTCGCCCGTGTTCAGCAGTTCCTGGCCCCAGTGAAGCAAAGACTTTATGAGGTATTTGTTGCACAACATATTCACTTGGTATATTTTATATATAAGTTTGTTTTGAAGCAGAAAAAAAAACTAAATTGAGGTTCAATGCAGCAATTTCACAAAAGCAACTCTATTAAAGTAAAGGAAGAAATTACAAAGATTTTGTAGTAGAGACATCTTAAAGAAAAAATTAGTACATTATTCTTTCTGTGCAGAGACAATAAGAAAAAAACATAACAATGAAACTTTGGAAGTTTTCCTTATTAGAAAAGAAGGACATACATGATTCAGGGTGCCGGTTAATCCAAGCGGCTCAGCACCTTTTCATTGCTCGTGTCCGTCTATGCACTAACTGATTGTAGTAATTGGTTTGGTCTTTTGCAATCTCTGCATGAAATGGGGGAGAGTAAATCCAGTAAGTGATGTTTTCATTTTCTCATGCTGTGCCAGAAAAAGATATAAAGTATCTGCAGTATGTGAGCATATGCGCTCTGTGTATACATTATTACAAAAGCTGCAAGACAGGAGCCACATGGAATAATTATTTGCGCTGCTGTATAGGTGATAAAATCCCTCTATGCACACCACAAAGCACCTTATAGACATATATGCCAATCTACCATAGCATTAAAACCACTGATAGGTGAAGTGAATGACATTATCTTGAGATAATGACATGGAGTGGGATACATTAGGCAGCATGTGAACAGTAAGTCCATGAAGTTGATGTGTTGGAAGCAGGAAAAATGGAGAAGGATCTAAATGACAAGGGCCAAACTGTGTTGACCATGTGACTTGGTCAGAGCATCTCTAAATTAACAGCTTTTTTTGGATATTCCCAGTATGAATGGGATTGTACCTAACAAAAGTGATCCTAGGAAGGGCAACAGGTGAACTAGCTAAAGTATCATGGAAACCAAAGGCTCATTGATGTATGGTGGGTGCATGGTGAGTGCCATTTTATTGTGTACAGTTTCACTGAAGAGCTACTGTAGCAGAAAATGTTTAAAAAGTTAATGTAGGTGTGTATGTGTGTGTTGCTTACATGGATAAAAGTTGGCACCAGAATACTTTATAGTAAGAAGGTTGATGCATCCTGCCACATTGCATGTTCAGACATAAAGAGGGCTTAAAGGAGTACTCCTTCCTTAGACATCTCCCCTATCGAAAGGATAGGCAATAAGATGTCTGATCCACCGCTGGGGACCCCCATGATCTCGGCTGCAGCACCCCAGACATCCGGTGCATGGAGCAAATTTCGCTCTGTGCCTGATGACTGGCGATGTGGGGCATTAGCTCGTGACGTCACAGCCATGCCCCCTCAATGCAAGTCTATGGGAGGGGGCATGACGGCAGCGGCGGGACCCCTACGATCAGACATCTTATCCCCTATCCTTTGGATAGTGCATAAGATGTCTAGGGGCAGAGTAACCCTTCGGTGTTGACTTGGCCTCCAAATTCCCTGTTCACATCTTGGTGCCAACTACTACAGAGGTACAAGTAAGTAAGAGGGGTATGCAAAGGCGTAGTTAGAGATAGTTTGAGATGGAGCACAGGTTCACCCAAGAGAAACTTGGAATATGGAGTAATGATAGAAACAACATTTTGTCATCTTCTTATGACTGGACAGGATGATCCCTGCACCCTTTGTTAAACATGACACAAGCAGGGGAGTTGCTAGGGGGACTAACAGGTCTCTGGCTGCCACTCATTAATTTTTACAATTAGTAGTTGATAATGTGCCCCACATCAGAAAACGCCGGCTCACCCCCAGTGAAGTACGGCTCTATCTGTCCGCGGCATTCAGAACTTTAGCTGCAGTTTCCTCGTGACCCCACACCACGACCCCCACCTTCATATCATCTTTTCACTGTGATTTTTTCTCCTTTACCAATCTTTTCTCCCTCTGTATGTGTTGCAAAACAACAACTAACAGCATTCCCAGTCAGGCTTTGGCTGTATGGGCATGCTGGGAGTTGTAGTTTTGCAACATCTGGATGCACACTGGTTGTGAATCACCATTTCTAAGGCAGTGTTTCCCCACCACTGCACCTCCAGATGTTGCAAAACTACAACTCCCAGCATGCCAAGATGGTCATAGGCTGAGAGTTAAAGTTTTCCAACAGCTTGAGGTACATTGGTTGGGAAACATTTCCTTAGAAATTACAGACACACAACAATGACTGGGAGCTTCTCCCTCTCTATAGTAAATGCACCAGGGTGTATCTGTATCTACTCACCGCTATCTTTACTACATATGTAGCTTCTAAGGCAGTGTTCCCCCACCAATGTACCTCAAGCTGTTGCAAAGCTACCTGAATACTTAACTAACTAGTTAGCTACCTACCTGGCTACCTAACTGCCTACTTTTACTGAGCGGAACACCAAAGGGAGATTGTGTAGAACTGCTACAGATTTGCTTCAGTAGATTTTACTGCCCATTGACTTTAATGGGTATCAAAATCTGCTACAGCAAATTTGCAGAAGAAAATACACACATGTGAACCTACCCTTAATCCCTTATATGGTATACAGATCCTGTGCACAGCTGGTATCTACCTCTATATGGTGAATGTATGTGAGAATGTTGTTTTTTTTGTATAGTTGATTTTATTTAGTAAGAATATAGTGTTATTAGTCAGTCTTAATGCTGGTATTATTTGTCCCTAATGGTAACACACACAAAATTGTAGTGTGCACCTGTGCTGGTAGTAGGGAGTATATTAAAGAAGAAGCTGAGTGCGATTAGGCATAAATGAGGTGTGGTTAGGGGTGTGGCTTGGTATATGTGCTCTAGCCCTCGGTCTTTTGGAGACCTAGCAACACCCCTGCATATTATCATCATAATGTTACTGGCTAAATCCTGTATACTGAGACTAATAATACCAATAATACCAGTATATATATTGCACTGATCTGTGTATAAAACAGCAATTCGAAGGGAGTATTCTCACTCAATCTTTATAGCATGCACTGATGAAATAGTGAGATAATATTAAATTTTTAAACTTCACTTTTACTGTTCCAGTTTAGAAAGATAATAAAGTGGATAAAATTTCCACACATGTAAAATTATTGTCCAAAAAAAAATGTGTTAAAGGGTGTACAAATAATATACAATGTTCCACAGCCGCCATATAATGTAGTACTTATATATGCATTGCAATCTTATCATTTGTATCTGACGCTGAGCTTCACTTTATAGCACATGCAAGATAAGTGATTCAAAAGCACCGGTGTGTATCCAAAGTCCAACACTTGTATGGTCAGGTATCTGATGTATGTATGTGTTCACACCACAAAAAATAGAACAGGTATTCTCTGTAAAAATATATGTGTACTTGCTTGAAATATAGCTGTAAGTGAGGGGGACCGTACGGTACTATATTAACACAGTCCGATACCGCGGAATGTACATTATCCCCAAGGTGTTACGTTACCGGCAATATAACATCTCATAGTCTTGTATCAAGCAAAAAGATAGTTTGTGATGAATGCTTTGAGAGAAAATAAACCTGTTAATCCTGAGCTTGCTTCAGCAAATCGGATACTTCAGATGGAAGGCAGTAATGTATCCTCCGAATGGATGGCAGTCCTTTCGGTAAGTTCAGGGTTCCATAAGGAGTCCTGCCGGTGTGCTCGGCGTCTTTGAATGCATATAGTAAATAGATGTTTTGCAGTCATGCAATAGATGTTGCAGATATTTGCGGATTCAACGCGTTTCTTGCTGCTGGTGTCATCAGGAATCTTGTTTATGCAGCATTCTGGTTACTTAGAATAATTGTTTCGGCTCTCTGTAGTAAGATGCCGCTTACAGCTCTGATGGCGGCCGTATACTAACAAAATTTGCGATCTGAATTTTAAACACACCCCGGAACCTCCTCTATCCACACGTCATTCTAATTACGGCTACACCTGTATGATACTCGTCAGGTCAGCTCAGAGACATGCTGAGGAGATAGTGTTAGATTAGTGAGCTACGTAAATGCTCCTAGACACCTATTCTCATTATGTGATATCCCAATAACTTAGAAAACATGGGATTAAACCCTAGGATTATAGTCCTTTCAGTAATTTACATATTCTACACCTAATTTATGGTATACACAGATTAGTCTATATATCAATTCTGTATCTATCAATGCAAAATTAATTTTATGTACAATATTATACTGCTAATTTTGGGAGACACAGGGAAACATTCATTAATTAGCACATAGCTACATAGCAATATATATGACCCGAAAGGACCTACCAAAACACACTATAATTATTTACAGAGGCTTTTCACTTTTTATTTATTTAGTTCTTTATATACATATGAGAAGGGGGATTTTTTTAAGGACTTAGTTTATAAAAAAAACTAGTGTAGGATATGAAATTATTTAATCCGAGGGGTTTAATAGTGGGTAATTTGTAAGTCCATTCAGATTCATGCTGAAGCAATAGTCGGTCCCATTTTCCCCCTCTTTTTTGGGGGGTTCATTACCTCCAAGACCTGTGCTTTTAACCCCAAACAATTACTCTGGTGGTGATTTTTGAATGAATAGCCACAGGAGTGTTATATTCATTGGCTATATCACCTAGATGTTCTTGAAGGCGTTTTCTAAAGGGACGAAAGGTCTTACCTACATAATTTTTTGGACACTGACGTATCAAAAGATATATCACCCCTACACTACTGCAGTTAGCAAAATGTTGCATTTTAAATGTTTCACCTGTAGTTTCGCTTCTAAATGTTTTACCTATCTGGACATAGGAGCAAATAGAACAATGGCCACATGGATAACAGCCTACTGTTTTGTTAGTTAACCATGTTGACTGTTTTATGGGGGTTAAATAATTTTGTGTGAGGTGATCCTTTAAATTCTTCCCTCTTCTATATGTAATCATGGGAGAATCAGGGATTATATCTGAGATACTTTCATCTGATTTCAAAATATCTCAAAATATGATGAAAGGCAAGTGAGGTTAAACATGTATTTACATCATTCTGGGATATTTTGAAATCAGATGAAAGTATCTCAGATATAATCCGTGATTCTCCCATGATTACATATAGAAGAGGGAAGAATTTAAAGGATCACCTCACACAAAATTATTTAACCCCCATAAAATAGTCAACGTGGTTAACTAACAAAACAGTAGGCTGTTATCCATGTGGCCATTGTTCTATTTGCCCCTATGTCCAGATAGGTAAAACATTTAGAAGCGAAACTACAGGTGAAACATTTAACATGTGACATTTTGCTAACTGCCATAGGTAGGGGTGATATATCTTTTGATATGTCAGTGCCCAAAAAATTATGTAGGTAAGACCTTTCGTCCCATTAGAAAACGCCTTCAAGAACATCTAGGCAATATAGCCTATGAACATAACACTCCTGTGGCTATTCATTCAAAAATCACCACCAGAGTAATTGTTTGGGGTTAAAAGCACAGGTCTTGGAGGTGGTAAACCCCCAAAAAAGAGGGGAAAAATGGGACTGACTATTGCTTCAGCGTGAATCTGAATGGACTTACAAATTATACACAGTTAAGCCCCTCTGTTTAAATGATTTCATATCCTACACTAGTTTTTTTTTTTATAAACTATGTCCTTCAAAAAATCCCCCTTCTCATATGTATATAAATAACTAAATAAATAAAAAGTTAAAATCCTCTGCAAATAATTATAGTGTGTTTTGGTAGGTCCTCTCGGGTCATATATATTGCTATGTAGCTATGTGCTAATTAATGAATGTTTCCCAGTGTCTCACAAAATTAGCATTATAATATTGTACATAAAATTTATTTTGCATTGATAGATACAGAATTGATATATAGACTAATCTGTGTATACCATAAATTAGGTGTAGAATATGTAAATTACTGAAAGGACTATAATCCTAGGGTTTATTCCCATGTTTTCTAAGTTATTGGAATATTGCATAATGAGAATAGGTGTCTAGGAGCATTTACTTCGCTCACTAATCTAACACTATCTCCTCAGCATGTCTCTGAGCTGACCTGACGAGTATCATACAGGTGTAGCCATAATTAGAATGACGTGTGGATAGAGGAGGTTCCGGGGTGTGTTTAAAATTCAGACCGCAAATTTTGTTAGTATACGGCCGCCATCAGAGCTGTAAGCGGCATCTTAGTACAGAGAGTCAAAACAATTATTCTAAGTAACCAGAATGCTGCATAAACAAGATTCCTGATGACACCAGCAGCAAGAAACGCGTTGAATCTGCAAATATCTGCAACATCTATTGCATGACTGCAAAACATCTATTTACTATATGCATCAATGAGGGGCATTCAAAGACACTGAGCACACCGGCAGGACTCATTATGGAACCCTGAACTTACCGAAAGGACTGCCATCCCTTCGGTGGATACATTACTGCCTTCCATCTGAAGTATCCGATTTGCTGAAGCAAGCTCAGGATTAACAGGTTTATTTTCTCTCAATGCATTCATCACAAACTATCTTTTTGCTTGATACAAGACTATGAGATGTATACGAGAAGCAGGTATCCCGGCTCAATCCCTGGTCTGGACAGTGGGCGCGGAGTGGGTGTGGACCTCACCCCTAGAAATCACAAGGAAAGAGAAGAACTCCAGCTCAGTTTAGGAAGATATGGCTTTATTCACATCACTGAGGCAACAGGTACAGGGAGGAAGTGACGCGTTTCGGCCAGGTGCTGGCCTTAGTCGTACGACTAAGGCCAGCACCTGGCCGAAACGCGTCACTTCCTCCCTGTACCTGTTGCCTCGTTGATGTGAATAAAGCCATATCTTCCTCAACTGAGCTGGAGTTCTTCTCTTTCCTTAAGATTATGAGATGTTATATTGCCGGTAACGTAACACCTTGGGGACAATGTACATGCCGCGGACTGTGTTAATATAATACCGTACGGTCCCCCTCACTTACAGCTATATTTCAAGCAAGTACACATATATTTTTACAGAGTACCTGTTCTATTTTTTGTGGTGTGAACACATACATATATCAGATACCTGACCATACAAGTGTTGGACTTTGGATACACACCGGTGCTTTTGAATCACTTATCCTGCATGTGCTATAAAGTGAAGCTCAGCATCAGATACAAATAATAAGATTACCATGCATATATAAGTACTACATTATATGGCGACTGTGGAACATTGTATAAATTATTTGTACACCCTTTAACACATTTTTTGGGACAATAATTTTCCATGTGTGAAATATTTTTTTTTTATATTGTCTTTATTCAACGTTTTCAAGGTAAACAAAAAAATTGCCAGTTACAGTGATATGTTTGGACAACGACAAACATAAGTGGTGTATACATTAACACTTGTAAACATAATGCACATAGAAATCACATCCTCCCCAGTCCATAGATGAGCAATTGCACTCAAGCAATCTGTGAGTAAAACTATCAGAATGTAACAACCAAAACTTTCATCTTGTGATAAATCTGTACTGGGTGGATCGGATAGTGTTGGGGTTTAAACTCCCTCTTTTACTCAGTATATAGAATAGTATATAAACATTAACTGCATCTTAAGTCCAATAAAAATGAAAAGGAAAAGGCAATATAGAGGAAAAGGGGGTAGTAGGGTGATGGGGAGGAAAAGGAAGGGAAGGCAGGGAAGGGAATAGGGTACTTCAAGAGTGGAAATAAGGGGTGGGGTGAGAGAGATAAGGGAAAATGGAAGAAAAAGACAAGGAAACTTGTGTGGAAATTTTATCCACTTTATTATCTTTCTAAACTGGAACAATAAAAGTGAAGTTTTAAAATGTAAAATGATCTCGTCTCAACTAATTCATCAGTGCATGCAATACCATTATATGAGGAGGAATACTATCACCATACATATTACCATCATACTGTTACTGACCAAATCCTGTATACTAAGACCAATATTACAAATACCACCAGTACATAAGGAGGAATATTATCAACTTACATATTATCATCATACTGTTACTGACTAAATCCTGTTTACTGAGAGCAGTACACAAGGAGGAATATTATTACTATACATATTACCATCATACTGTTACTGACTAAATCCTGTACAAGATCAATATTACCCATAATACCAGTACACAAGGAGGAAATGTTCCTCACATACAGGGACCATACAATGGTAGATATCAGCTCTACACAGGCTCAGTGCAACAGTAAGTGATTACATACAGTTACATTAAGGTGACGACTGCTCTAATTCTTAGAAGTAAAAATCTAGTTTTCAGGCGCTGATCAGATGCAGTAGATAAATAAGGACCCAAGGTTATTGTCCAAAAGGCTGATTTATTAGCACAACGTTTTGGACAATAACCTTGGGTCTTTATTTATCTACTGCATCTGTTCAGCGCCTGAAAACTTGATTTTTACTTCTAAGCATTTTCCACTGGACCAGTTGCCCTGATTCCGGACAAGCTACGGCTGCAGATCGGAGCATCATATATGGGTAGGCGGGATGACCCTGATTCACATGCAGGATGAAGCCTATCAGCAGCCAGTCACCCCTGTGATGTCACAGCCCTATATATTCAGCAGCCATAATCCAGATCGTCACTTCATCCTTTCACTGCAGAGAAATAGGATGGACATCCTGTGTGTGTGTGTGTGTGTGTGTCACACAGAAAAGCTTTTTCCAGCAGCATTTCACCTCCTAGTCACATCACTGTTCTGATGGACAGAGAGCAGTGCGTTTTTGCACAGAAAATATTTTTTACTGCAGTCATTAAAGGGGTTATCCAGGGAAAAAACTTTTTTTTATATATCAACTGGTTCCAGAAAGTTAAACAGATTTGTAAATTACTTCTATTAAAAAATCTTAATCCTTTCAGTACTTTTGAGCTTCTGGAGTTAAGGTTGTTCTTTTCTGTCTAAGTGTTCTCTGATGACACGTGTCTCGGGAAACGCCCAGTTTAGAAGCAAATCCCCATAGCAAACCTCTTCCTAACTGGGCGTTTCCCGAGACGCGTGTCATCAGAGAGCACTTAGACAGAAAAGAACAACCTTAACTTCAGAAGCTCATAAGTACTAAAAGGATTAAGATTTTTTAATAGAAGTAATTTACAAATCTGTTTAACTTTCTGGAGCCAGTTGATATATAAAAAAAGTTTTTTCCTGGAATACCCCTTTAACCTCCCAGTCACTTTCTACAGCATTGCATTACAGAGAGGGACAGATAACTTTGTGTTGCCTCATACATTTCAACAAGCTGGCTCATCTTGATGAACCTAAAGAGGATGGAGGAATAATTTTTCAGATCAATTCTGTCTTTTTTTCCACAAAAAATGGTCTGCTGGTTATACTAGTCTGTAGACGATATAATACCCAGCAGTCCTTTCCTAATAGTCTTTGAGAGAGAGTGCAATTTTGGGTTTAGTACACAGCGACTGTGTACTGCTGGTGTTGTGCAAAAATATGTTTTTTTTAAAGCACATTTTTCTGCCCTCATAAGTGCATACCACATACGTACATCTAAGTAGTGTACAAATGTGTACCTGTTAATCTGTCAAGGGCCTACAAACTGTGAAATTCCAGGCAAAATTAATCACCGGCTTGAGTTTTACTCCAATACGTTTTTTATAAAGCGTTCTGTAGCACATTTTTCTGCCCTCATAAGTGCATACCACATATGTACATCTAAGTAGTGTACTATTTGTTAATCTGTCAAGGGCCTAGATACTGTGAAAGGACAGCCAATAGTACACACCTGCTACTGTTCTAGACAAATACTGTTTTAAGCGTAGTAAAGCGTATTGTACTCCCCTCATATACGCAATTAGTATGTCAGGCAGAGTAGTGCCAAGACATGCACAGAGGAGTGGCAGAGGCCTAAATTCATCAGGCACATGCCGAGGTCAGAGCAGAGTAGGGGCTTGTTGCAGCCCGAGTCACAGCGAGAGGTCTGAGCTCCCAGTGTCCGCAAGCAGTCGTGTCTCCACCAGCAACCCAGCAGCCATGATTGATTGATTCACTCGGTCATCCACTTCCTGCAAAGTGACATCCGACACCCCCAGTCAACAGTCGGTGGGTTACTCAGACTCAGACCTCAGTTGGCATGGCCTCATGCTGCTGCTGCCACCTCCAGGCTTGGTCATTGTGCTGCTCTTTGGCCTCCTCTTGCTAAAACTACCACCTCCAGGCTCTGTCATTGTGCCACTATGTGGTATCCTCATGCTGATGCTACCGCCTCCAGGGTCTCTCATTGTGCTGGCATGGAAACTGCAAAACATAGTAAAGGTGCTGGTCCCCAGTTTCAGAAATTCCTATGCATTAGACCACAAGTAAGTATTGAGGATATTCATTACGTAAAACTTAACTTTTCTTAGTATAAAATCTATGAACCCAAATTTTTTTTTTAAATCTAACAAAATGAAAGGTGTGCAAAAAACACCATGTGCCACCAATACCACCAAGTATTTATGCAATGCAAAGACCTCTAAAAGGTGGAAGGGAACAACGTATGGTCCATTGTAACAGGTGTGGGTAAAAACTTCCCCTGTAAGGCCCTACTCCTGCACTATTAATTCCCTCCTTGGCAAGTGTTACTCGACCTAAAAAGGGCAGCCCCAAACAGAAACCTCTCCCTATTTCCAACTAAAAACCATGGGAAATGGCAGTGTTTTTAGGTAGAAATAAGGAAAGTAACACTTGTCAATAAGGGAATTAATAGTGCGAGAGTAGGGCCTTACGGGGGACAATTTTACCCACACCTGTTACAATGGACCATACGTTGTTGCCTTCCACCTTTTAGAGGTCTTTGCATCGCATAAATACTTGGTGGTAGTGGTGGCACATGGTGTTTTTTGCACACCTTTCCTTTTGTTAGATTTAAAAAATCTCCATGCTTCAGCCACCTCCATGCTGTGCCATTCAGCCACCATATGGTTTACTCATGCAGCAGGGCCTGCTTCATTACCTAAAAATATGTTATGATAGCACTAGCTACAAAAAATATTCAGTTTAAATTTTAAAATTCATCTTTTAATTTTAGGGATTGTGTAGCCCTATTGTCTACTCATGCTGCCACCAGCTCCAGCCACTATATGGATCACTGATGCTGCTGGGCCTGGGACATTACCTAAAAATATTTTATGTTTGCACTAGCTACCATAAATCTTCAATTTAAATTTTCAAAAATATCTTTAATCTCCATTGTGAGGCCCTATGGTCTTGTCAGGCTGTTGCCACCTCCAGACTGGGTTGTTCTGCCACTATATGGTCTCCTCGTGCTGCCGCCAATTCCAGGCTGTGTAATTCTGCCAGATTATGGTCTCTTCATGCTGCTGCCACCTCTAGACTCTGTTATTGTGCCGCCATGTGACTCCTTGTTAGATTGGGTTTTGTGGTCATACAGTATAAGTTCAAATTAAACACCGGGACATTAAACTTAGGAATCTAATATAAATCTTAACCTCTTAAGGACGCAGGGCGGGCCTGTATGCCCTGCGTCAAGTCCCGGTGTTTAAAACGGGGTCACGCCGTGACCCCGCATCACAAGGGTCATTAGCAGCCGGGACCCTGGGCTAATAGCGCGCAGCACAGATCATTGTGCCGCACGCTATTAAATCTTCGGACGTGGCGATCAAAGTTGATCACCGTGTCCAAAACTAAAGTAAAAGCTGACCGACAGCTCTGTCGGGCTGATTGGGACTATCGCGATAAAATTGAGATGTCCCGATCAGCTAGAACGCAAGCGGAGGTCCCCTCACCTGTCTCCGTCACCTCCGATCGGCGTTTGATTGCCGCAAGCCTGAGCTACAGGCTTGAGCAATATAGCCCCTAGAACGCTGATCCATGCAGAGCTATGGCTTTGCAGGGATCAGGGTAAAAGATCAGTGTGTGCAGTGTTATAGCCACCTATGGGAGCTTTAACACTGCAAAAAAAGTGAAAAAAAATGTTAATAAAGGTCATTTAACCCCTTCCCTAATAAAAGTTTGAATCCCCCCCCTTTTCCGATAAAAAAAAAACTGTGTAAATAAAAATAAACATATGTGGAATTGCCACGTGCATAAATGTCCGAACAATAAAAATATATCATTAATTAAACTGTAAGGTTAATGGCGTACGTGCAAAAAAAATTCAACGTCCAAAATAGTGTATTTTTGGTCACTTTTTATATCATAACAAAATGAATAAAAAGCGATGAAAAAGTCCGATCAATGCAAAAATGGTACCGAAATGAGCCCTCAAACCGGCCCGTACGCAGAAAAATAAAAAGTTATATGGGTCAGAAGATGACAATTTTAAATGTATAAAATTTCCTGCATGTAGTTATGATTTTTTTCAGAAGTTTGACAAAAGTCGGGTATCATTTTAACCGTATGGAATAAAGTTAAGGTGTCATTTTTACAGAAAAATGCACTGAGAACAAACGGAAGCCCCCAAAATTTACAATATCAAATTTTTTCTTCAATTTTGTCGCACAATATAAAAAAAAATTCCATTTTGCCATGGAATTTTTGGTAAAATGACAAATGTCACTGAAAAGTAGAATTAGTGGCGTAAAAAATAAGCCATCATATGAAATTTTATGTGTAAAATTGAAAGTGTTATGATTTTTAGAAGGTGGTAAGGAAAAAATGAAAATGCAAAAACGGAAAAAAAGCTGAATCCTTAAGGGGTTAATTTTAAAGAAATCAATGTTAACTTTTCAAGACACAGGCCCTATAGTCGTCGACATCATATTACCTGTGCAATTATCACAAGAATACAATGAAACAGCCTGGAGCGATAACAATGAACCATAAATGATTAAATGAAACATTTGCACTTTCACAGTGAGGGGGAGCTGAGAGGCAGGGGCTGGAACAGGTGGTATCTCTCCTGGCGGAGGACCGCTAGCTCGATGTTCACCAGAATGGGTACTCAAAAATTTTAATAAATTCAAATTAAATAAAAATTACATAAAAAATCTCTTTATTCTCTTCAATTTTGACACCATATGGTCTGCTGCCACATCGACGCTCTGCAGTAGTGATTCTAATAGCAATGTCTGTAATCTGCATGTAATGAAGTGAATAACACTATTATTTCACAAACACAGCACACTCCCTATGCCTGTTAGGACAAGGCAAAGTGCCCTACACTCCTGTTGAGGCTCTCAGTAGGCCAGAAGTAGCTGTTTTTAATAGTGATTCATTTTTAATAGCGGACAAATAGAATTTGTCAAAAGTTTGTTCATCTCTAAGTGCTACCATTAAAATGTTTAGGTCATGTCCCAGCAGCATGATGAGACCATAGGGCCTCACAATCCCTAAGATTAAAAGATGCATTTTCAAATTGCAATTGAAGATTTTTGGTAGCTAGTGCTATCATAAAATGTTGTAGGTAATGTCCCAGCAGCATGATGATACCATGGGGGCCTCACAATCCCTAAGATTAAAAGATACATTTTCAAATTTTAATTGAAGATTTTTGGTAGTCCCAGCAGCATGAGGAGACCATATAGTGTCTGAAAGACACAGCGTGGAGTTGGCGGCAACATATAGTGGCTGAATGACACAGCCTGGAGTTGGCGGCAGAATAAGGAGACCATATTGTGGCTTAATGACACAGCTTGGAGTTGGCGGCAGCATGAGGAGAACATATGGTGGCAGAATGAGACAGCCTTTATGTGGCAGCAGCAGCATTAGGAGTCCTGAAAGTGACCCGGTGACAGTGTGGTGCTGTGGGGGGGCAATACCAGTACCCAGTGACGAAGGTGAGTGAAAAAAGGAGAACTTGGCATCAGATGTGTGGCATCAGGCGGGTGTCAGGATCAGAATAGTAGCTGAGGCAGGTAGACAGAAAAAACAGCCTCTTTTGTAAAAGTGTTAGTGTGCACAAGTAGAGATGAGCGAACTTTTCAAAAATTCAATTCGGCCGATTTGCCGAATTTTTCCCAAAATTTTGTTTCGATACAAATTTATTTGCGCCGAAACTATATTAAAAACAGCTATTTCTGGCCTACAGAGAGCCTCAATAGGGCTATAGAACACTTTGCTGTGTTCTAAAATGCATATGGAGTGTGCTGGGGTAGTGAAATAATACTGTTATTCAGAATAACATGCATATTACACTTTTAGAACAATGACAGAGCCTGGAGGTGGCATCAGTATGAGGAGACCCTATAGTGGCTGAATTACACAGCGTGGAGGTGTTGGCAGCATGAGGAGACCATATAGTGGCTGAATGACACAGCGTGGAGGTGTTGGCAGCATGAGAAGACCATATAGTGGCTGAATGACACAGCGTGGAGGTGTTGGCAGCATGAGGAGACCATAAAGTGGATGAATGACACAGCGTGGAGGTGTTGGCAGCATGAGGAGACCATAAAGTGGATGAATGACACAGCGTGGAGGTGTTGGCAGCATGAGGAGACCACATAGTGGCTGAATGACACAGCGTGGAGGTGTTGGCAGCATGAGGAGACCATATAGTGGCTGAATGACACAGCGTGGAGGTGATGGCTGCGTGAGGAGACCACATAGTGGCCGAATGACACAGCGTGGATGAGGCTGATGCATGAGGAGACCATATAGTGGCTGAATGACACAGCGTGGAGGTGGTGACAGCAAGAGGAAACCATATGGTGGCTGGATGACACAGCATGGAGGTGTTGGCAGCATGAGGAGACCCTATAGTGGCTGAATGACACAGCGTGGAGGTGTTGGCAGCATGAGGAGACCATATAGTGGCTGAATGACACAGCTTGGATGAGGCTGATGCATGAGGAGACCATAAAGTGGCTGAATGACACAGCGTTGAGGTGGTGGCAGCAAGAGGAGACCATATAGTGGCTGAATGACACAGCATGGAGGTGTTGGCAGCATGAGAAGACCATATGGGGGCGGAATGGCACATCGTGGAGGTGTTGGCAGCATGAGGAGACCACATAGTGGCTAAATGACACAGTGTGGAGGTGTTGGCAGCATGAGGAGACCATATAGTGGCTGAATGACACAGATTGGATGAGGCTGAAGCATGAGTAGACCATATAGTGGCTGAATGACACAGCATGGAGGTGTTGGCAGCATGAGGACACCATATAGTGGCTGAATGACACAGCTTGGATGAGGCTGAAGCATAAGAAGACCATATAGTGGCTGAATGACACAGCTTGGATGAGGCTCAAGCATGAGAAGACAATATAGTGGCTGAATGACACAACTTGGATGAGGCTGAAGCATGAGGAGACCATATAGTGGCTGAATGACACAGCGTGGAGGTGTTAGCAGCATGAGGAGACCATGTAGTCGCTGAGTGAAACAGAATGAAGGTGTTGACGGCATAAGGAGACCATATAGTGGCCAAATGACACAGCTTGGATGAGGCTGAAGCATGAGGAGACCATATAGTGGCTGAATGACACAGCATGGAGGTGTTGGCAGCATGAGGAGACCATATAGTGGCTGAATGACACAGCGTGGAGGTGTTGGCAGCATGAGGAGACCATATAGTGGCTGAATGACACAGCGTGGAGGTGTTGGCAGCATGAGGAGACCATATAGTGGCTGAATGACACAGCGTGGAGGTGTTGGTAGCATGAGGAGACCATATAGTGGCTGAATGGCACAGCCAGGAGTTGGCAGCAGCATGAGTAGACACTAGCCCTTCACAATCCCTAAGATTAAAAGATGAATTCAGAAATGTAAACGGAAGATTTTGCATAGCTAGTGTTACCTACCACAACAAAATATTTATTCCCAGACCCAGGCCTAGCAGCGGTATCAGTAAACCATATATTGCCTGAATGACACAGCCTGGAGTTGGCTGAAGCATGAGGAGACCCCAGTGCTTCACAATCCCCAAGAAAAAACACAAGAATTTTTGAAATTTAAAATGAAGAATTTGGATAGCTTGTGCTACCTACCATAACAAATTTTTTATTCCCAGGCCCAGCAGTAGTATCAGTTAACCATATATTGCCTGAATGACACAGCCTGGAGTTGCTGAAGCATGAGGAGACCCCAGGGCTTCACAATCCCCAAGAAAAACACAAGAATTTTTGAAATTTAAAATGAAGAATTTGGATAGCAAGTGCTACCTACATAACAAAAGTTTTATTCCCAGATCAAGGCCCAGCAGCGGCATCAGTAATCCATATATTGCATGAATGACACAGCCTGGAGTTGGCTGAAGCATGAGGAGACCCCAGGGCTTCACAATCCCCCCCCCAAAAAAACACAATAATTTTTTTAATTTAACCCCTTAACCTCCTGAGCGGTATTTCCGAGCGTGACTCGGGGTTAATTTTCCCTGCCAGGATCGGTAACCCCGAGTCACGCTCGGGGTAGAATTGCAGAGTTCCCGGCCGGGCTGCACGATATATCGCAAAAGCAATGCGATATAGCGATGCGGCCCCCGGGAAAACATGCGATTATCTGCTCTGGTCGGCTCCCGTTGCGGGGGCTGGCCAGAGCAGATAAAGAAAAATACTAAAAGTCAGTGTTTCCCTACCAGAGGGCCTCCAGCTGTTGCAAAACTACAACTCTCAGCATGCCCGAACAGCCAAAGGTTGTCCGGGCATGCTGGGAGTAGTAGTTTCACAACAGCTGGAGGCACCCTGTTAGAAAAACACTGAGCTAAGTGTTAAAGGAAAAAGTAGTAAAATAAAAAAAACTTTTGCTCACCTAGTCCCGGCCCCTGAAGATGTCGTTCCCCTCCGTGCGCTCTGGTCCCTGCTCTATTCATCTTACAGGACCTTTCACTTTTCAGCCAATCACAGGCCGCAGTGGTGTAAAGCCTGTGATTGGCTGAAGGGGAAAGGGCTTGTTCTGCAGCAAATACACTAGGTTTGAAATCTGCCCGACAAACCTAGTGTATTCTGCTGCAGGATAAGGTGAGAAGGGGGGGGGGAGGGGAGAATGTGACAAAGGGGGAATGTGACAAGAGGGGGGATGTGACAAGGGGGGGATGTGACAAGGGGGAGGGGAATGTAACATGAAGGGGGAGAATGTGACAAGGGGGGGATGTGACAAGAGGGGGAATGTGACAAGGGGGGGGGGGAATGTGACAGGGGGGGATGTGACAAGAGGGGGGAATGTGACAGGGGGAGGGGGAATGTGACATGAAGGGGGGGGATGTGACAGGGGGAGGGGAATGTAACATGAAGGGGGAGAATGTGACAAGGGGGGGAATGTGACAAGGGGGGGAATGTGACAAGGGGGGGGGAATGTGACAAGGGGGGGGGGAAGAATGTGACAAGGAGGGGGGAGAATGTGACAAGGAGGGGGGAGAATGTGACAAGGAGGAGGGAGAATGTGACGGGGGGGATGTGACAAGGGAGAGGGAATGTGACTGGGAAGATGGGAAATTCAGTGCAAAAAATTGTACCGCTTTTGGTACAAATTTCCAGAAAGAATCATACCGCCAGGGAGGTTAAGGACCAGTAGGTTTTCTGTTTTTGCACTTTCATTTTTTCCTCCTTACCTTTAAAAAATCATAACTCTTTCAATTTTGCACCTAAAAATCCATATTATGGCTTATTTTTTTGCGCCACCAATTCTACTTTGTAATGACATCAGTAATTTTACCCAAAAATCTATGACGAAACAGAAAAAAAATCATTGTGAGACAAAATTTAAAGAAAAACACTATGTTTTTTAAATTTTGGGGGCTTCTGTTTCTATGCCGTACATTTTTCGGTAAAAATGACACACTCTTTATTCTGTAGGTTCATACGATAATAATGATACCCTACTTATATCGGTTTGATTTTGTCGTACTACTGAAAAAAATCATACCTACATGCAGGAAAATGTATCCGTTTAAAATTGTCATCTTCTGACCCCTATAACTTTTTTATTTTTCTGCATATGAGGCCGTATGAGGGCTCATTTTTTGGCGCCGTGATCTGAAGTATTTAGTGGTACCATTTTTGTATTGATCGGACTTATTGATCGCTTTTTATAAATTTTTTCCTGATGTAAAAAGTGACCATAAATACACTATTTTTTTGCGCTCACGCCATTGACTGTGCGGTTTAATGAACGATATATTTCTATAATTCGGACATTTCCGCATGCTGCGATACCACATATGTTTATTTTTATTTACCCATTTTTTTTTTTTTTTCAAATGGGAAAAGGGGGGTTATTCAAACTTTTATTATGGGAGGGGTTAAATGATCTTTATTCACTTTTTTTCCCCTTTTTTTTGCAATGTTACAGCTCCCATATGGGGCTATAACACTGCACATACTGATCTTTTACATTGATCACTGGTTTCTCATAGCAAACCAGTGATCAATGATTCTGCAGCTTGACTGCACATGCCTGGATATCAGGCACTGAGCAGTCATTCGGCGATCGGACACCAGGAGGCAAGGTAGGAGACCCTCTTCGTGTCCCACAGCGGTTCGGGATGCTGCGATTTCCCAGCGGACATCCCGAACAGCCCCCTGAGCAAACCGACAGTGATTTACTTTCACTTTTGATGCTGCGTTCAACTTTGAACGCCGCATCTAAAGGGTTAATAGCGCGCGGCAATGTGATCATTGCAGCGCGCTTTTAGCCACGGATCCCAGCCGTTGTTAGAGGCCAGGCCCGACCCACTATGATGCTATAGAAAGGGAAAGGACTTAGGATGTATGTCCTTGGTCCTTAAAGGGTTAAAAAAAAGATTTTGGATAGCTAGTGCTACCATAACAAAATTTTCCGTCCCAGACCGAGGCCCAGCAGCAGTATTAGTAAACCATATATTGCCTGAATGACACAGCCTGGAGTTGGCTGAAGCATGAGAAGACCATTGAAATGTATGAATTTTTTTTTATTTAAATTTAAGAATTTGAAATGTAATTTAATGATTTTGAAATTTTACTTTTAACTCCCAAGTTTTAGTGTCCCGGAATACAGCGTGTGGGTACAAAGGGCCAAATCTAAGAGATGTAGGTGCAATGTCTCCATTGCCCTGACCAGCCATTGGTTCCAACACTTTTTGCCAAGGTAAACCATGTGAAGAACAGCGTGACACCGCCATGCCCTGTACACATGGGCCACTGAGACTTGTCCGGGCAGTGGAGGCTGAGGACATGGTGGAGGTTGAGGAGGGGGAGTCAAACACTGTCACAGGACCAACGGGCTGACAGAGTGGAGCAGGAAGCAGCATGAGTACACAAAAGGGGTTCACGACCCCTAAAAGTAAAAGGTGAATGTTGAAATCTCAATTGAAGATGCATGTTAGTTAGTGCTACCATCCGAAAAATTTAAGGCCCAAGCTCAGAAGCATCAGTAAGCCAAGTAGTTCCTGAAAGACACAGTCAGGAAAAGGCATCAGCAGAACACAAGAGGATTTCATAAACCCTAAGCTTGAAAGATCAATGTTGAAATCTCAATTAAGCATGTATGTAAGCTAGTGCAGAACATCCATAAATTTAAGGCCTAAGCCCTGAAGCATCAAGTTTGGCTGCCCAGAAGTCCAGCAGATCTTCAAGGTTTGTTGGCATGGGCATGTCAAGGTATGCCACCACCTGCTGGTTCTGGTCCTGCTCCATGTCCACCTGCTGCTGATGAGTTGCTTCACTATGCGGGTGAAGAAAGCTACTCATCATTGACTGTAGACTTAGGCTGTTGATGATGGAGCTGGTACTGCTCCTGCCACCCCTCCCCTCCCCAGCAGCCATGGCAGTGGAAGGTGAGCACAGAGGGCCCCCCGAGTCAGACCTGCGAGTGGATGAACCATGTCGCCGATAGGCATCGGCCAACTGACTACGTAGGATCTCTCTGTAGTAGGTCAGTTTGTCCTCCCTCTCAGTGGGTGTAAAAAAGGCCCCCATTCTGTGATGGTAGCGAGGGTCCAACAAGGTGGAGAGCAGTGTCGGGCAGCTGCTGCCAAGGCAAATAAAATCATGGGGTGCATCAATAGGGGCATAGATGTCCATGACAAGGAAATAATTCTACCTCTTTACAAATCACTAGTCAGACCACACATAGAATACTGTTTACAGTACTGGGCACCAGTGTACAAGAAAGATATAGTGGAGCTGGAGAGGGTTCAAAGACGGGCAACCAGGGTAATACAGGGAATGGGAAGACTACAGTACCCAGAAAGATTATCAGTATTAGGGTTATTTAGTTTAGAAAAAAGAAGGCTTAGTGGAGAACTAATAATTATGTATAAATATATCAGAGTACATTACAGAGATCTATATATACCCAGGACTATATCTATAACAAGGGGACATCCTCTACTTTTAGAGGAATGAAGGCTTCTACACCAGCACAGACGGGGGTTCTTTACTGTAAGAGCAGTGAGACTGTGGAATTCTCTCCCAGGGGAGGTGGTCATGGTTAACTCGGTAAAAGAATTTAAAAGGGTTCTGGATGCATTTTTGGAGAATAATAACATAATATGGAGTCAGGAAGGAATTTTTACCTTGTGTATGAGGGTTTTTTGCCTTCCTCTGGATCAACTCAGTAGGGACTCATTAGGGTTATAGGTTGAACTTGATGGTCTCTCTGTCTTTTTTCAACCTTATGAACTATGTCACTATATGGCATACAGATCCTGTGCACAGCTGGTATCTACCTCCATATGATGAATGTATGTGAAAATTTGGTCTTTTGTATAGTTGATTTTATTCAGTAAAATTTGGTCTTTTATATAGTTTGTTTTTATTCAGTAACAATATAGTGTTATTAGTCAGTGGTAATGCTGGTATTATTTGTCCCTAATGGTAACACACAAAATTAGCAGTGTGCACCTGTGCTGGTAGTATATTGAAGGAGGAAGCTGTGTGCGATTGGGCACACATATCCCCAACATATCCCCAACATATCCTCAATATATCCCCAACATATCCCCAACATATCCCCAACATACCCCCAACATATCCCCAACATATCCCCAACATATCCCCAACATATCCTCAATATATCCCCACACCTCTTGTTTAAATAGTTATTGTGTAATGTTATGTCTGATACTTGTCTTTGTTTGTACCCCATAATTGTAAGCGCTGCAGAATCTGTAGGCGCTATATAAATAAAATAAATGAATGTGGTGCGGTCTATGGGCTCTAGCCTCCCATCTTTTGGAGACCTAGCAACGCCCCTGGACACAAGCTTTAAGGTAACAAGCTTTCTAAGACCACTCATTTAGGGGTGTCAAGTCATCTTGGTATTGGGCTTTGGGTCATAGTAAGGTGTATAAATTATCATTGGGATTACAGTATATGTATATTTATGTAAAAGCATAATAAACATTTCTCCCATACAAATCAGCAAGATGTTATAGAAATACAACAAGGACAGCTGTCATTTTCTTGGAAGCAAATATGTTAATAAAGTGCAATCCACTTAGTTATTGATTTAGCAGAATATTTTTCTCAGTTGTCATTTTCAGTAAGCACGTTTGGGAACAATCAAGAGTAGTTTAAAATAAAGCATAACATCAGTCTGACATTGCCCAATGTCATGGACGTCTCCCCTGTCACCACATCCTGGATACAGAAGACAGAGGAAAACTCCTGTCAGTTTAGATTCTACTTTTTCCTTCAATATACAGTGTTCTCTTTGACATTTTATCACTCTTAGTTCTATATATAAAAAAGAAACAACAACCCAATAACATCTTCTCTGTACTACAATGGACACTGTGAACATTTAAACTGATACAAATGTAGCACTTTTTAAAGTTTCGTGTTCCAGACCATTCCACCTGAAGGGGTTCTCAGCGTTTGGAACAAACTGTTCTGAACGCTGGAGCCGGGAGCCTGTGACATCATAGCCCGCCCCCTCATGACGTCACACCCCGCCCCCTCAATGCAGGTCTATGGGAGGGGGCGTGTCCAGAAAGTTTAACAGATTTGTAATTTTTTTCTTTTTAAAAATCTTAATCCTTCCAGTACTTTTCAGCTGCTCTATGCTCCACAGAAAATTGTATAGTTCTTTTCAGTGTGACCACAGTCCATGTCAGGAACTGTCGAGAGCAGGAGAGGTTTACTATGGCGATTTGCTTCTTCTCCGGACAGTTGCTGATACAGACAGAGGTGTTAACCGAATGCACTGTGGTCAGACATAAAAGAACAGCTTAACTTTCTCTGTAGTATACAGCAGCTGATAAGTACTAAAAAGAATTAAGATTTTTAAACAGAAGTCATTTACAAATCTGTTTAACTTTTCTGGAGCCAGTTGATATGAAAAAAACTGTTTTTCACCAAAGTAACCCTTTAACACTAGTTTCAGATGAGAATGCTATAGCTGTATCTATAGATTAATCCTTCCAGGACTAAGGATTTTTCCGCTTTTGCACTTTAGTTTTTTCCTCCTCACCTTCTAAAAATCATAACGCTTACAGTTTTACTTTTACAGACCTATATGAGGGCTTGTTTTACGCACTACCAATTCTGCTTTGCAATGACATCAGTCATTTCACCACAAAATCTATGGCAAAATTGAAAAAAAAAAAAAAAAACATCATTTAGTAATTTTTTGCGGCTTCCGTTTCTATGCAGTGCACTTTTCAGTAAAAAGGACACCTTACATTTATTCTATAGGTCCTTACAATTACAAGGATACCAAATTTTTGTAGATTTTATTTTACAACTTTAAAAAAATTATAACTACATGCACCAAAATGAGTATTATTATTAGGAAGCATACAAGGCTATAAGAGGGCTCATTTTTTGTGAGGTGGTTTGAAGTTTTTATTGGAACCATTTTTGCTTTGTTGGGACTTTTTGATTTTTTTTGGGGGGTATACAAAATGCCCCAAAAATACACAATTTTGGACTTTAGAATTATTTTACGTATACGTCATTGACCTTGCAGTTTAATAAACATTATATTTTTATAGTTCAGACATTTACACACACGCCTATACCACATATGTTTATTTTTATTATGTTTACATATTTCTATATGGAATATGGGAAAAGGGGGTGATTTAAACTTTTAATATGGAAGGGGTTAACTCAAATTTATTTGTACACCCTTTTTTAGTACCCATAGGGGACTTACATGCAAACTTCTGATTACATACAATGTTCAATGCTATGCCATAGCATAGCATTGATCAGTGTTATCTGCGCTTGATTGCTCCAGCCTGGTTGTAACATCCGTGCTCTGGCCAGGCACACTGGCCTTGAGCGCTCTGCCATGTCCCCACAGCAGGCTGGGCTGGGATTCGCATCGCTGGATGCACCCTAATGCGAATGCCAGTCCGCCACTCACCTCCCTGTCCTCACAGCCCCGTGCGCATGCCCCCTGTCATGCTAATTACAGCTAATTGAGCCCCAAAAATGAATCACTATGTTTAATATGCTTCATAGTATAAGAGCATGATGTCAGCCATTTTGTTTATGTTCTGACATAGACCAAAACAAATTCTAAAGTCCTTCTCTGTATAAATGCCAGTCTGGGAGTACAATGCTGCTTGTATCTTCAGCTTATTTATAGTGTTTAGACAAGAGACCGATAAGGGGTCTGGTTACATTCTCTAAAACATTCACACATCTGTGAAAGAGACCCACATCAAACTCTTATCTCTTCAATAAGTTAAAATGTCTAATTAGAGACTCTATGTCTATGACAATCCAGGGTTTGATTACTTATAGATGTCAAAAGTAATCCCTGTTCGATTATCTAGTGCTCCATATTTCAAGTGTGGAATGTTGGTTTAAGACCAATTATTGACAAGTTAACCTTTAATGGTAATGATGCTAATTGCTTATGCAATAGCAACCCTAGTGGATGGGTAAGTGACATTACACCACAGGAAAGGCATTATGGGTGATATGCTTAATGCATTCTGGGTAGTATAGTGATGTCATAGTCATTACCATATGTACGCACCCAACCTACATTCATTGGGGAATTCCAATTTAGGAGGGTGTGTCTAACTAAAAAGTCTGGTAAACAAGATGTTAGGGAGCTGATACTGATGCTGATACTGAAGTCTGAACTGCTCTAACTGAACAGTAGATTGTAGGCTGAGAACACAAAGACAAAGGAAAGAGTTCCACAAGATGGAAGCCATGAAAGCCAGATGCCAGACTGATCACACAGTACCGACCCCCGTACCGACCCAATGGCTGTCCCTGACGATGAGATGGACCGTTCAGTGTTCCTCAGAGCAGAAGTAAGGTTCTTACAAAGTTTTGGTAAGAGACACAAAAATGGTATTCCATTTAATTAAGACTAATTTGGATAAGGTGGTTGGGATTATATAATTTAGATTGGCAAATAAATTAATTAAATAAAATAGTTAATCATCTCCATATTGAGATTATAGTTTTAGGAAATTGTGTGACTTCATTCTACCTGCAGAAGTATTAAGACTCATAATCTATCAAAGCATTAAATAATTGCTTAGATATTGATAGAATTCCTACTCGCCAATTAAAGTGTTATAAGTATATTTCCCACACAGGAAACTTGTTTCAATTTCTTCCTCCTAAAATATAGAGCAAGATCATATATCTCTGCTAATTGTCTTAATGTCTTACCAAAGTCATGTATAGAAAATAGTCCAGAATGAGGGGAAGTATGTTATAATTCTTCCACATTTTATATCCTTAGATGGATTTCCTCATTCATGGAATCACGTGATTTGTAGTGGTTGGAAGGGGAGGGGGAGGGAATTTAGCATTCCATACTGATGTCTAATGATTAGATATTGCCCATCTTAATATCATGAGGTTCCTCTGAATAGAGTGATATGTAACCTTTTTTTTATATGATATTCTAACCTAGTATCTTTTGTTTATTGTAACAACTTACTAACTACTCACATGTATTGTTCTACTAAATGTAGTCAATTAACAATCTTGTACTGTTTACTAATATCTAATTGATATTCATTTGCATATATCATTGTGTTTATTACTCATTTATGTTTATAAACTTATAACCAATAAATCTGCATACTTTATAATACCTGTGTATTATTGTATATTGCAAAACTACATCCTAAAGCGTTAATGTTATCCCGTCATAAAAAGAACTTGTTAATATCTGAAGAAATAGTCGGACTCAGATGTGAATTGTATTGATTAGCTTTGTCTACAATTCACCAGGTCATAATTTTGATATTTTTAATAATTTTCATAATTTAAAAAAAATTTTATTACCATAATTTATAATTCATAATTGAGTTATTACCGCATGATACCCCACCTCCTAGGGCATGCCAGAGCTCTCAATCTTAAAGGGCCAGTGCTCACTTGTGTCTACACCTGCACCCTGGTCCTTAAACATCAGCTCCTCCCTTGGATCCCTGCCGGATCTTTGGTTGTCTATTACCATAGTGAAAGTTCTGTGTCTGTTACTGTGTACCTGTTCTTTGCTACCTTCCTACCCTGCACCTGTGTTCCTGCCCTGACCTTCTGCCATCTTGCCATGTCCTGCCAGTCTCCTTTTGTGCCACGCCACCTCCCAGCTACCTGTGTGAACAAGTCGTGCCAGGGGTAGCGACCTGGGTGCCACCTGCCGCAGCAAGACCATCCAGCTTTGCGGCGGGCTCTGGTGACTCTTCTTCCTGGCACAGCTCATGTCTTCATGCATACAGGCCCAGAGGATCCACCACCTACCTAGACCATAACACTGGTGACCCAAGCTGGAGCATCGCAGAGAATATTGGACGGCAAAGAGATGGGTAAGAGCCCTCCCGCTGTCCTGTAAGCTGATCGGGACACCGCGGTTCCACCGCAGTAATTCCGGTCAGCCCAACTGAGCTGCCAAGAATGCTTTTTTTTTTCAATTTTAGATGCGTCTAAGAGGTTAATGCCTGACATCACCGATTAGTGATGTCTGGTATTAGACACTGGTTCCAGCCGTTGATAGCCGCTGGGACCATCCAGCTATGACGCGGTGTCGGTTTGTGAGCATGGTGTGGAGGTATGCCCTGAATCCTGAAGAGGTTAAAACAGTGTTTTGGAGGAAAATGAGGTCACGGAGGCACTGGGTTTGTAAGGTAATATGTAAGCAGAAAGGGAAAACAGCAGCAAGATCACAGCAAGAAAAGGGTTACACTAAGTACTAAACTACTGCTGATGATAAAAATTTTGAAGCCTGAAGACTAAAAGCAGGGGTAAGGGAGAATAACATTCATGAGACAGCACTGTGTACATTCAGTTGTGGAAGAACTGATATTTACACAAGGGACAACTGCCCAGAACTTTATTGGTGGCTAGATATGAGAGTAAAGCCTTTCAAAGTACTTAGATCCTATGAAGGAGGCAGACAGGCTCGCAGATTGCAGGTACACATATCCCGGGCTCTCTGTCTCCTGCACATAGCACAAGCTAAAAAATATCAGGAGTGAAATCTACACAGAGAAAGTGTGATGGAAAGACTTCATCATTAGTGATGAAAAATTTTGACTCGAGCTCAGTACTGCCATGTGAAAGTGGCCCAAAGTAAAAGTTTACCTTATATCATCTGCTGACAAATCATACAGAATTTCCACCGGTTATGACAGTAAAGAAGTCGTTAATTCTTTATTTTTCTTGTCAGGTTTTTAAATTCTACATTTTATTGATGTAAAACTGGCGCTATAATGTGATTATATTCTTAAAAGATATGAGCATTGAGATCAAGTTGCTGTTAGTGAAATGTTAGCTACTATCAAGTACCACATAAATCCCTTAACAATTCTTCAAGAACACAGTCTCCTTCTGCAAATTCCTGAAGTAGCAGAAGCCAGCAGCAGTTCCAATTATGTCTTAAATAAAACTGTTCCACAAGGTGTACATCTTTGGCCTAGATGATTATTAACTTAAAGCATTTACACCAGAAATGACATATGTCAGCTTGTCTGATACACCAACACTATAAGTTACAGGTGTAGATACGGTACATAAACAAAACCTATGTGGGCACCCACAGTGCCATGGCATTTCGGTGATGTGTTCCTCAATATATCAGCATACAGGTGCACAGCATTGTTACTGATGATTCCCACTGAGGTTTGTTTCCATGGAAACACAGATTTTTCAGTTACAAGACCCTCACATAGTGATAGCTGTTGAGCAGATTGTATTTGATTTAGTTTTTTTTTCTTTTTTGCATTTTTTTTATTATATTTCCTTTACTTTATTATTATATCCATGAAATTTGGGGTTACACTGCATGGTCAAGTTTGTAGACACCTAACCATCTCATGCTGGTTGAACTTCCCATTCCAAAACCATAGATGCACAATGGAGGTAAGGGGTGGTGAACGACAAGTAACCCACCTTTGCAAAAGTAATGTTTGCATTGGCCTTTAAGAAATGTTTATTGCTATTTGTGTGTGCCATGTTAAATTTTTCAGCACTACAGTGGTGTCCCAGAGCCAAAGGCTGTCCTGTGGGATAAGGATCTCCTCGGTCCTGCCTGCTGCACATGTTTTGGGCTCACTGAGAAAATATCAGTTACGCACAATTATGTTCAAGCACTTTATTGTATACTTTATTATATTTCATATTCACTGTATAATATGTTATTTGTGTGTACTATACCTTTAAGAGTAAGGAGTAGTGTAAACTAGGTGACCCTGCCTGCCCAATGGGAACTCCTAAATTGGTCAGTATATAGTGTAAATGGGGGAGGAGTTGCCCCAGTCTAAGACCAGTTCTTAGTGTGATCAGTGCCGAGCTCAAGTGTGGAAAGGAGGTGAAGTCGTGTGTGGAGAAATCCTGAGGAAAGCCTAAGAGCAAATCACTTCTCAATTTTGCCCCGCTAATCTTCAGGCTTTTCTAATCCAGTCAAGCCCTAGCGGTGAAGGTAAATGGACCTTGTCAGAACCCTAGCTAGTGTGGGAAATCTACAGTCTCTAATTTCAAGTCAGCATTAATTAAGTGGGTGAAAAGCACCATAAGTACCAGCAAGGCAACAGGGCTCCCAAAGGGTTACACTGCATCCCTTCAACTCTTCCCCAGACTGTTTGTAATAACATCTGCACCCTGCTCAGTAAAAGGCAGTTAACTGTAACCCGACATCGGTGTGTTACGATGAAAGCTATCTCCACCTTGGACCGTGTATAGGCTAACGGTGCCCTGGCGTCACAAAGTGATTAGGAATTCCTTACACCCCTTTGTCACCACAAGTACATATGTGTTTTACCCCACAGAGTCTCAGGTCATGCCTAACGCGCTAAAATTGTTGGTACTGTTTTCAGTTAGAGATGAGCGAACTTTTAAAAATTTGATTCGGCCGATTCGCCGAATTTTCCGGAAAAGTTTGTTTCGATCTGAATTTTTTTTGCGGCGAATCTATATTAAAAAAGGCTATTTCTAGCCTACATACAGCCTCTATAGGGGTATAGAACACTTTGCTGTGTTCTAAAACGCATATGGAGTGTGCTGGGTTAGTGAAATAATACTGTTATTCAGAATAGAATCACTGCCGCACAGCAGCACAATGACAGAGCCTGGTGGTGGCATCAGTGTCAGGAGACCATATAGTGACTGAACCTGGATTGGCAGCATGAGGAGACCATTTAGTGGCTGAATGGCATAGCGTTGAGGTGTTGGCAGCATGAGGACATCATATAGTGGCTGAATGACACAGCTTGGATGAGGCTGAAGCATGAGGACCCCATAGAGTGGCTCAATGACACAGAATGGAGGTGTTGGCAGCATGAGGACACCATATAGTGGCTGAATGACAGTGTTGAGGTGTTGGCAGCATGAGGACACCATATAGTGGCTGAATGACACAGAATGGAGGTGTTGGCAGCATGAGGACACCATATAGTGGCTGAATGGCACAGTGTGGAGGTGTTGGCAGCATGAGGAGACCATATAGTGGCTGAATGACACAGCTTGGATGAGGCTGAAGCATGAGGACACCATTTAGTGGCTCAATAACACAGAATGGAGGTGTTGGCAGCATGAGGACACCATATAGTGGCTGAATGGCACAGTGTGGAGGTGTTGGCGGCATGAGGACACCATATAGTGGCTGAATGACACAGCTTGGATGAGGCTGAAGCATGAGGACACCATGTAGTGGCTCAATGACAAAGAATGGAGGTGTTGGCAGCATGAGGACACCATATAGTGGCTGAATGGCACAGTGTGGAGGTGTTGGCAGCATGAGGACACCATATAGTGGCTGAATGACACAGCTTGGATGAGGCTGAAGCATGAGGACACCGTATAGTGGCTCAATGACACAGAATGGAGGTGTTGGCAGCATGAGGACACCATATAGTGGCTGAATGGCACAGTGTGGAGGTGTTGGCAGCATGAGGACACCATATAGTGGCTGAATGACACAGCTTGGATGAGGCTGAAGCATGAGGACACCATATAGTGGCTCAATGACACAGAATGGAGGTGTTGGCAGCATGAGGACACTGTATAGGGGCTGAATGGCACAGTGTGGGGGTGTTGGCAGCATGAGGACACCATATAGTGGCTGAATGACACAGCTTGGATGAGGCTGAAGCATGAGGACACCATATAGTGGCTGAATGACACATCATGGAGGTGTTGGCAGCATGAGGACACCGTATAGGGGCTGAATGGCACAGTGTGGAGGTGTTGGCAGCATGAGGACACCATATAGTGGCTGAATGACACAGTTTGGATGAAGCTGAAGCATGAGGACACCATATAGTGGCAGAATGACACAGCATGGAGGTGTTGTCAGAATGAGGAGACCATATAGTGGCTTAATGACACAGCATGGACATGTTGGCAGCATGAGGACACCATATAGTGGCTGAATGACACAGCATGGACATGTTGTCAGCATGAGGACACCATATAGGGGCTGAATGACACAGCTTGCATGAGGCTGAAGCATGAGGACACCATATAGTGGCTGAATGACACAGCATGGAGGTGTTGGCAGCATGAGGACACCATATAGTGGCTGAATGGCACAGTGTGGAGGTGTTGGCAGCATGATGACACCATATAGTGGCTGAATGGCACAGTGTGGAGGTGTTGGCAGCATGAGGAGACCATATAGTGGCTGAATGACACAGCTTGGATGAGGCTGAAGCATGAGGACACCATTTAGTGGCTCAATAACACAGAATGGAGGTGTTGGCAGCATGAGGACACCATATAGTGGCTGAATGGCACAGTGTGGAGGTGTTGGCGGCATGAGGACACCATATAGTGGCTGAATGACACAGCTTGGATGAGGCTGAAGCATGAGGACACCATATAGTGGCTCAATGACAAAGAATGGAGGTGTTGGCAGCATGAGGACACCATATAGTGGCTGAATGGCACAGTGTGGAGGTGTTGGCAGCATGAGGACACCATATAGTGGCTGAATGACACAGCTTGGATGAGGCTGAAGCATGAGGACACCGTATAGTGGCTCAATGACACAGAATGGAGGTGTTGGCAGCATGAGGACACCATATAGTGGCTGAATGGCACAGTGTGGAGGTGTTGGCAGCATGAGGACACCATATAGTGGCTGAATGACACAGCTTGGATGAGGCTGAAGCATGAGGACACCATATAGTGGCTCAATGACACAGAATGGAGGTGTTGGCAGCATGAGGACACCGTATAGGGGCTGAATGGCACAGTGTGGGGGTGTTGGCAGCATGAGGACACCATATAGTGGCTGAATGACACAGCTTGGATGAGGCTGAAGCATGAGGACACCATATAGTGGCTGAATGACACATCATGGAGGTGTTGGCAGCATGAGGACACCGTATAGGGGCTGAATGGCACAGTGTGGAGGTGTTGGCAGCATGAGGACACCATATAGTGGCTGAATGACACAGTTTGGATGAAGCTGAAGCATGAGGACACCATATAGTGGCAGAATGACACAGCATGGAGGTGTTGTCAGAATGAGGAGACCATATAGTGGCTTAATGACACAGCATGGACATGTTGGCAGCATGAGGACACCATATAGTGGCTGAATGACGCAGCATGGACATGTTGTCAGCATGAGGACACCATATAGGGGCTGAATGACACAGCTTGCATGAGGCTGAAGCATGAGGACACCATATAGTGGCTGAATGACACAGCATGGAGGTGTTGGCAGCATGAGGACACCATATAGTGGCTGAATGGCACAGTGTGGAGGTGTTGGCAGCATGATGACACCATATAGTGGCTGAATGACAAAGCTTGGATGAGGCTAAAGCATGAGGACACCGTATAGTGGCTCAATGACACAGAATGGAGGTGTTGGCAGCATGAGGACACCATATAGTGGCTGAATGGCACAGTGTGGAGGTGTTGGCAGCATGATGACACCATATAGTGGCTGAATGACAAAGCTTGGATGAGGCTAAAGCATGAGGACACCGTATAGTGGCTCAATGACACAGAATGGAGGTGTTGGCAGCATGAGGACACCATATAGTGGCTGAATGGCACAGTGTGGAGGTGTTGGCAGCATGAGGACACCATATAGTGGCTGAATGACACAGCTTGGATGAGTCTGAAGCATGAGGACACCATATAGTGGCTCAATGACACAGAATGGAGGTGTTGGCAGCATGAGGACACCATATAGTGGCTGAATGGCACAGTGTGGAGGTGTTAGCAGCATGAGGACACCATATAGTGGCTGAATGACACAGTTTGGATGAGGCTGAAGCCTGAGGACACCATATGGTGGCTCAATGACACAGAATGGAGGTGTTGGCAGCATGAGGACACCATATAGTGGCTGAATGGCACAGTGTGGAGGTGCTGGCAGCGTGAGGACACCATATAGTGGGGGAATGACACAGCTTGGATGAGGCTGAAGCATGAGGACACCATATAGTGGCTGAATGACACAGCATGGAGGTGTTGGCAGCATGAGGACACCGTATAGGGGCTGAATGGCACAGTGTGGAGGTGTTGGCAGCATGATGACACCATATAGTGGCTGAATGACAAAGCTTGGATGAGGCTAAAGCATGAGGACACCGTATAGTGGCTCAATGACACAGAATGGAGGTGTTGGCAGCATGAGGACACCATATAGTGGCTGAATGGCACAGTGTGGAGGTGTTGGCAGCATGAGGACACCATATAGTGGCTGAATGACACAGCTTGGATGAGTCTGAAGCATGAGGACACCATATAGTGGCTCAATGACACAGAATGGAGGTGTTGGCAGCATGAGGACACCATATAGTGGCTGAATGGCACAGTGTGGAGGTGTTAGCAGCATGAGGACACCATATAGTGGCTGAATGACACAGTTTGGATGAGGCTGAAGCCTGAGGACACCATATGGTGGCTCAATGACACAGAATGGAGGTGTTGGCAGCATGAGGACACCATATAGTGGCTGAATGGCACAGTGTGGAGGTGCTGGCAGCGTGAGGACACCATATAGTGGGGGAATGACACAGCTTGGATGAGGCTGAAGCATGAGGACACCATATAGTGGCTGAATGACACAGCATGGAGGTGTTGGCAGCATGAGGACACCGTATAGGGGCTGAATGGCACAGTGTGGAGGTGTTGGCAGCATGAGGACACCATATAGTGGCTGAATGACACAGTTTGGATGAAGCTGAAGCATGAGGACACCATATAGTGGCTGAATGACACAGCACGGAGGTGTTGTCAGAATGAGGAGACTATATAGTGGCTTAATGACACAGCATGGACATGTTGGCAGCATGAGGACACCATATAGTGGCTGAATGACACAGCATGGACAAGTTGTCAGCATGAGGACACCATATAGGGGCTTAATGACACAGCTTGCATGAGGCTGAAGCATGAGGACACCATATAGTGGCTGAATGACACAGCATGGAGGTGTTGGCAGCATGAGGACACCATATAGTGGCTGAATGACACAGCTTGGATGAAGCTGAAGCATGAAGACACCATATAATGCTGAAAGACACAGCATGGAGGTGTTGTTAGCATGAGGAGACCATATAGTGGCTTAATGACACAGCATGGACATGTTGGCAGCATGAGGACACCATATAGTGGCTGAATGACACAGCATTGACATGTTGTCAGCATGAGGACACCATATAGTGGCTGAATGACACAGCTTGGATGAGGCTGAAGCATGAGGACACCATATAGTGGCTGAATGACACAGCAAGGAGGTGTTGGCAGCATGAGGAGACCATATAGTGGATGAATGGCACAGCCCGGAGTTGCCAGCAGCATGAATAGGCACTAGGCCTTCACAATCCCTAAGATTTAAAGCTGAATTAAGAAATTGAAATAGAAGATTTTGGATAGCGGGTGCCACCTATGAGAAAATTTAAAATGACCAGACCCAGGCCCCACAGCGGCATCAGTAACCCATATATTGCCTGAATGACACAGCCTGGAGTTGGCTGATGCACGAGTACACACCAGGGCTTTACATTCCCTCCCAAAAAAACACCACCATTTTAGAAATTTTGGAAAAAGATTTTGGATAGCGGGTGCTACTTTTGAGAAAATTTGAAATTAACAGACCCCGGCCCCACAGCGGCATCAGTAACCCATATATTGCCTGAATGACACAGCCTGGAGTAAATAGTGGAGCTGAACCCACAGCATAAGATACTTCTTTAGGAGAGGGAACAGCATAGGACAAAGGCAATGGGAGGACACGGACTGCTCCCGGGCCATGCCAACTGAGGGTTGTGTCTGAGGAACCCACCGACTGTTGACTGGAGGTGTCAGATGTCACTTGTGATGATGTGGATGAGCGTGTTAACTAATCGACGACGGCAGATGCGTTGCTGGTGGAGACACTGGCTGACCGCTGGCTAATAACGGGAGCTCAGGCTTCTTGCTGCGACTCCTGCTGCCACTCGCCCCAAGTCTGCTGCCAACTCTGCCTGAAGTATTTAGGCCTCTGCCACTCCTCTGTGCACATCCTGGCACTTCTCTGCCTGACATACTTAGTGCGTTTATGAGGGTATTACAATACGCTACACTACTCTTTAAATAGTATTTGTCTGGAACAGCAACAGGTGATTACTTATGGCTGTCCTTGAACAGTATGTAGGCCCTTGACAGATTAACAGGTATTAGACAGCACAATACTTGGATGTACCTATGCGGTATGCACTGATGAGGGCAGTAATATGCCTAACTATTAGCAGAAAAAAACTCTGTATTTTTGTAAAACACCAGCCGGTGGATACTATTGTTTGGACTTTGACGGTTTGGAGCACCTTGACAGATTAACAGGTATTAAATGGTACAATACTTGGATGTACCTATGTGGTATGCACTGAAGAGGGCTGTAATATGCCTAACTATTAACAGAAAAAACTCGGTATTTTTGTAAAACACCAGCCGGTGGATACTATTGTTTGGACTTTGATGGTTTGGAGCACCTTGACAGCTACTAAATGGTACAATACCTGGATGTACGCATGCGGTATGCACTAATGAGGGCAGTAATATGCCTAACTATTAGCAGAAAAAAACTCTGTATTTTTATAAAACACCACCCGGTGGATACTATTGTTTGGACTTAACAGGTACTAAATGGTACAATACTTGCATGTACCTATGCGGTATGCACTGATGAGGGCAGTTATATATGCGTAACTATACGCAGAAAAAACTGTTTGAAAAAAAAAAAAAACAGCCGGTGAAGAGTATTTTAGGGACTTGCACAGTATGTAGCCAGCCCCTTGACAGATTAACAGGTACATAATGGTGCAAATGCACTACAGTCCACTGAACAATCACGTATTTCTGAACAGCAGCAGGACCCAACAGCACCACAAAAAAAAAAAATCCAGGGATTAAACCCTAAATTGCACTCTGTCACACAAATCTGAGCAGCAGAAGTTTTGTGGAGCAAACAAAAATAAACTCAATTGGGCTGAAAAATGAGGAGATAATATGCTTCAGAAAGTTCAGGCAGCTTGGAGATCTGTATGAGGCAGCTGACAGCTATCTGCCCCTCTCTGCTGCAATGCTCAATAACGTGAATAGGAGGTTTAGCAATCAATGATCCTTCTCAGTGTAACAGCACAGCACTCTGCACTCCTGCCTTTCCCTAATGCTGATGTGACTAGCAGTTGCAGCGTAACGCTGTGGTATGAGCTATTCACACACACGCAGTCCTGTCCTCTCCATCTGAGTGCATAGATGAAATGAAGAGAGGCAAGATGGCCGCCGATTATATAGGGACTGTGACATCACAGGAGTCAGTGAACACTGATAGGCTGCATCTCACATGTGATTCAGGGTCAGCCCGCCTACCTTCATTCCCGCCGCTGTTTCCCGCCCTCCCATAATCCCCTGCCCCATGTACTCACATGTGGATCCGCCATCTTAGGTCCCCAATAGGCTGCAACGCTGTAAAATGGAGTTTAATGAAGCGATTCGTGCGATAGAATCGCGGCCATATTCGCATTCGTTGAAAATCTAATTTTTCATGAAATTCGTAATGAATTCGGGTTCGTCAACTTCGATTCGCTCATCTCTAGTTTTCAGCATTGTCCCCTTGTATGTCGATGACAGTATACATGTATGGAGTCTGCCAGTTGAATGAGTGAGAGGTAATGACTGGACATATCCAGCTTAACAAAAAAAGTGACAGCATGGCGAAAGAGCTGTGCGTCCTGGTTAGAAAAGACATCATCATTAGAGTGCGACAGCCAAGGGTGGTCGCCAGGTAACTCCTGTGAAAGGTGGTGGCCAAGTGGTTGTGAGGACCCATGGAGGGTCCAGGAAAATATAGGTAGGTACCTAATGCCTAGGTAAATCTAGTTTAATGCCTACAGTCAGCTCCCACTCTATCCCCCTCCTTATCTTTTTGGATCTCCAGTCTGTCCCTGCTGTTAGCTCTACTGATTCTGCCCTCTGGGCGCATGCACATGGCGCCAGCCTTTTAAAGGCCTAGCACATGCATACAAAAAACATCCCAGCCAGTCGTCAACCAGGGACACCAATATAAGATGTCACTTCCTTGCATTGTTGTGATTCTTTGTGTCCATTAGTAAAGGTGATATATATCTGAGCCTTCTATTCTATGTATGACCTGTGCTTACCTTTCCTGACTCTTTTCCTTCCTGACCTATCTACATGGGACTGTCCCTCCCGTTGCTGACCCACTATTGTTGACATGAAACTGTGCTATCTTCCCTAACCATCTGCCTGTAATGGACTATGCCTCTCCCTTATCCTTGTGTACCAAGAGGAGCTTGACCAAACGTATGCACCCTTGTTATCCATATTTGTCGTTCCCTAGCCTAATGATAGCTGCAAGAGCCAAACGTAAAAAATAAATAAAAAAATAAATAGAAAGATGATAATTCTGGGTCAGACAAAGTACAGGGGGAGGTTTGGGTTAGAGGGTGTCAGTGTGCCAGTGATAGTTGCCTCAATAATGCAGGGCAGCAGTTCTCCAGGAGTGGGCAGTTTCAATACATATAACCTACTGAATGATGAGAGCCACCTCATCTTCACACATAGAATTTGTAACAAGCTGAGCATCGCCGCCATCTCAGCATTATCCAATGAGGTGAGTCTCCATCAGCCAATGTCTGCATCCTTATCTGTGGCCTCTAAATAGATCAGTCCCCCCTCCCTGTATAAGTCATAATTGTCTACAAAGGTCAAAACAGCCACTACCACTTTTATGAAGGCTGATCATGTTACCTTTGTAGGGGCTTTTATGACATTTACAGAGGACAATTTAACTTTTGTAGCATCTCCAGTAGTTAACAGCTCTTTGAAATTACCTTAAAGCCCAACTGTCACCAGTGTTTTACCCCCAGACTACCAACATGAGCTTACTTTTGTGAACACATGTAATGCAGTCATACCTTTGGCGGTGCTTGTGGCTGCTTTATCCAGGTGAAAATCATGTTTGTTTACCGGTCAGCAACAGTCGAATAGGTGTGGCTAGGCTTCACAATTACCCCCGCCCCCCCCACGCCTATTCTCCGTACCTCACTGCTTGGACCGCTGCCAGAGGGATATACATCCTCAGCACATGCGCCCCTGACGTCCTGGGTCAGTTCACAAGAGACCAATATATGGCGGGTAATGTCAACATATAAACCTATAGATCACCAAAGGTGATCCAAAAATCCCATATTTCCAATATACACAACACCTATAATCTTTATTAATAATTTCTCACACAAAAACAAAGATTAAAAATCCAGTGTTAATCACTTCATTATGAAGCCATGTGTATCATATGGTGCCTTTCAGACCTCCTAACACTGTTTGACTGTGGTCACCGCACACACCTGCAGTGTGCTATGCGGGCAGGCGTGAACACTGTGTTTAAAATGAACACTCAGCCCCCCTCGACATGTTTCGCTGCCAGACGAAGCTTTGTCAAGAGGACAACAGGCACTGAGTAAAAATGTCGAACTGGGGGTTTTAAAAACCTCCCTTGATGACATCATGAGAAGGAAATGTCTACATTAGGATTGGATGCCCACAATCCATGTTTCAAGAGAATAAGTGTTAGCACATACTAATCTGCGCAGCACTGAGCCCGATACTGATGCCTCTGTCAGTTTTATTCTAAGTGCTATCGCAGGTGTCATCGCGCAGCATGTCTATGGAGAAGAAGAGCTGGTAAAATCTTCTATGTGCTGGCACAGAGGTCATAGCGCAGACACATCATGTAGATATGTGTACCTATGATGGACTGTTCACATCAGGTAAGATCTTATTTGCTGGCATTACAATAGGTGAAATCCAATGTCAGTCTGATTGGATACGGATTGGACGGATTGTGTGGCATCCGATCTGAATGTAGCAATTCCCTTCTCATGATGTCATCACGGGAGGTTTTAAAAGCCCCAGTTCAGCGTTTTTACTCTCAGTGCCCGTTGTCTTTGACAAAGCTAGCACACTGCATTTTTTATCTTTTTGTTTTTGTGTGAGAAATTATCAAGAAAGATTATAGGTATTGTATATATTGGAAATAGGGTATTTTTTTGGATCGCCTTTGGTGATCTATAGGTTTAAATCCTGACATCCTGGGTGCATGCGCGGCCTGGCAGGACTTACCAGAGCGAGTGTGCTGGATTAAGCCGGCAGAAGCAAGCACTCATGGAGGGAGTGAGCGCTCGGTCTGGTAAGTCCCACCAGGCCGCGTGCATGTCCAGGACGTTATGAGCGCATGTGCTGAGGACCTTTGTCTCTCTGGCAGCAGTCCAAGCATTGATGTAGGGAGGATGGGTGAGCTGGCGGGTGGGGGTGGGGTTTGAGGGGTGTTGGCATTGCGTAGCCCAGCCACACCAATCTGACTGTTGCTGACCGGCATCCAAACATGATTTTCACCCATATAAAGCAGCCAGAAGTGAAGCCAAAAGGTATGCATTACAGTAAGCTCATGTGGATAGTCTGGGGTGTAAAACACTAGTGACAGTTGCGCTTTAAAGGTTTAAAAAAACAAATATTGGCTTCAATGGGTAAAATGGCACAAAACCACCATCTCACAAGTACAGGCTGACACATTACCTTAATAATTTGTGGTTATGGCAACCAAGTGTAGCAAACCAAATGTAACTTATCCTACATATGGAACAAACAGACTTGAGCGGTGCCATAACGTCGCAGGGTTAATATGCTAAAGGGGGCAAAAGTCAAACAGATAGGATAGTTAAACATATACATCATTTATACTTCAAACAAGAGCCCTCAATATTCATAACAAGATTCTGAAATTACTGCCACTCTCCATTGTGACGCAGGAGCAACAGGAAGGATTCCACCATCCTGAATAACGTGCTGGAATATGCAGTTTGTAAGGCACTGGCATGTTCTAATGTGGTAGCATGACCTGATGTAGCTTTCCCTAAGGGGAAAGTGTCATATGAAAAGTTTTTGAAGAGCTACTATATCATTGCTGCTGCCCAGGAAAGGGTGACAATGGTCTATCAAGTGATGACTCCCAGTTAGCATTTCCAGTACTAAGTGGCAAACTACTAACTCCCCATATTGTCACTGCTCATGCCGTGCTTAGCATGTGACATTGATACCTGATAATCCTTATATATTTTCCAATGATAGGAAAGAGGAAGGCTGCTTTTAATAAATTATAGTGTTATATAATGGCCTTATATCTAAGGGGCAAAAATAATTGAGCGAGTAGGTAAATGGTATGGCCCTTTAGATGAACGTGGAGGTAATACCCTGACATACATCAATATAATATATAACTATAAACGCTATACAACAGTGGTGAACTTATAATGAGGACATAACTAAAAAGCAATGTAACCATACAGTATGTATATTAATTAAGTATAACCATTGCTGAACTTACCAAAGTATTAGATATTTAGACATGTTGCCCATAGCCACTCCCCTGTATCACCATCAAAGGTTCCCTAATAGCCCCCATCCAACACCCATAAGTCTACAACAACACCCCCCCCCCCCTACTCACCACAAACCACTGAGCCACCGTGCTGGATCTTACGTGGGTACCCGATGTGGCATCCCCTTCAGAAATATGCAGCAGGGTTAAAATCCAAACACGCCAACCCTGTCCTCAGTGTGTACCCTTGTGGCTGGACTAGCCCCCCATGTCTCCTTACAACCTATCCCAGACAAAACTTCCACCAAGACCATAGCACATGCCGTCATGACCTCCCACAAATGCAGACTGACACATCACATTTAATAACATATGATGGTTTGGTTAACATATTTAGGTACAGTATAATTTGATGCACAATTTGATACTTTGTAAACCATTCTTTTTTTGTATACGTGAATAATATAGATACAAAAATTGTTATTGAAATGTATGTTAACTGTCCTATTAATTGAAGCAAGTGTACATTTGCCAGTTTCAGCAATTGTACGTGAAACTGAATATTTCAGCAGATATGAATAGTTATGAAAAATAGCAAAGCTCCAGGGCTTATATTTCACCCTAATCTGCGCACACATACAGTTAAAAATATCTCATCTCATGACTGTTCAGCTTTGACATTATTAAATAGGTGAAGCTTCTAGCAGTCTCACAGATCAGAGAAGTACCTAGCAACCCTTGCTAACATCACTGATACAGGTATAATTTTTAAGGATTGTACACTAGCTTTAAAGCAAATTGACTCTATGAAGGCATGTAGAATGAAACTGGTTAACCACTTCATAGTTCAAGAAGCACTCCAGAAATGTTTCCTGATATAGTACAGCGAAGGCTGTTATTAGGGAATATGTAGATATTCTTGTGTATGCGTAGTGTTTACCTGATGTGGCATGTATGTATGTGTTTTCAGCCAAATATTTTCTAATGCTGCCTACATTTCTCATGAATTTTCTGGCTTTGCAGAGAGATGGGGTGGAGTCTCATCACTGCACTTCCTCTAATAAGATCACAAAGTCATCTATTACCTGGTAATAGATGACTCTAGCAGGAACATGCAAAAATGCAATGTATGAACATAGCCTCAGACAAGTTGTATAACTACTACATATCCTGATCCAATAGAGATAGCAGCAGCAGCAGCAGCAGCAACAGCAGCATACAATTGGGCTGGGAGGGGGTGTGGAGGAGTCCGTTAGCTGTAAGGAGACATCTAATTTGTAATTATGTCATCTTGTAGTTCACAGGAAGTCAATTCACCTCAGGACTTCCTGAGGCACATAGATTCATGTAATTTTCTGGTGGTCTGAATGCTGTTCAAATGACCCAGGTAAAGTACAGTAATTGTACTGTATTTACAGCTGTACTGGAATAAAAGAAATGGTGCTGCAGGACTAGTGCTTCTTTCAACATACTTAGGAGTTTATCGAGGAGTTTATGATACATTTGTTAAAGGGGTTATCAAGGTAGTAAAAAATGAAATAACAAAAAACATACTCCCCTAACTCACTCCCTTGAGGGTTCCTCTTGTGAAGTCTTCCGTTTCACTGTTGAATGCTCCAGCCGCTACTTTGGATACAGACTAATTTCGGCAGTGAAGGCCCACTCAACCAATCACTGACTGGCAACAGGAGCATTTAGCAGGGGTTTGAAAGACTCCACAGGGGGAACCCTGAGAATATGTTTTTATTTATATTCATGGTGGTCCCAGCACAATTTTTAGTACCCGGATAACCTCTTTAATGTGTCAAATAATTAAGCTATAGTTCAGCACCTGAGTAGACCAAGCATTCATGTCAATCATATGATCCCTGGCATATAACATGAGAAACAGAAAAACCACAAGGCACTCAAGAGGGGCAGAAAATATATACTGAATAGTCAAGTAATAATTGGTATTTAATAGTTAGTTTATTATATTTATATTTGTTTATTTTATTAGAAAAATTGAAAAAGAGAGTGATTTCAACTTGCCCGTCATTAGTGGTATGTCCCAACTGCTGATCAGGGCACTGAGTGCTGTGACGTAAATTCTATTAGGCTGCTTTCACAGTCGTTTTAAAGATCCGTTCAATCTTCCGCTATAAAAAACCTGAAAATCTGCCGTTAAACCGCCGTTACAAAATCCCATACGGATGTTAGAAAATCCCATTATAGTCTATGGGATTTTTACATTATCCGTTTTAACCCGTTATAGCCCATTATTAACCACTTAAGGACATAGGACGTTCTCTAACGTCCCCGCTACCTGGGCTTTAATGCCCAAGGACGTTAGAGAACATCCTGTTGTATTTCCGGTCTCTGCCGCTCGCCGGGCAGAGATCGAAACTGGATGCCTGCTGAAATCCTTCAGCAGGTATCCAGGGCAAACGCTGAGGGGGGCCATGTAGGCCCCCCATGTCGGCGATCGCCGCAAGTCGCAAGGGAAATCGCCCTTGCGATCTGCGGCGATACCGGGCTGATCGGGTCTCTGGGACCCGACCGCCCGGTAATTTCGCATGATCCCGGCTGCCACAGACAGCCAGGACCATGCTGGAGGCTAGGAGCGAGGTGGCAAGCCTGCCACCTCCTCCGATCCCCTGCGATCCGTCGGTTAACTAACTGACCAATCGCAGGGGGGGGGGGATACTTCCTCCCGTCCTGCCCGGCCCCTTGAAGTCCGGAGAGGACGGAAGGAAGATCGGAGGACGCGGCGGGGGACGGGGGAGTGCTGGGGACCGGCCCCGGTACTTACCTCGTCCCTGAAGACTCGGATCCCGGAGACGGCGGCAGCAGCGACAGGTGAGTTGATCTTCAGCCGCGGTCGGGCCCTTTACAGGGCCGTAAAGCGACATGCATTGCTGTATTGGGACCCTGTAAACTACAACTCCCAGCATGCCCAGACAGCCCTTGGCGTCTGAGCATGCTGGGAGTTGCAGTTTTGCAACATCTGGAGGTCCACAGTTTTGGGACCACTGTGCCCTTCCAGATGTTGCAAAACTACACATCCTCAGCATGCCCTTACTGTCCAGGCATGCTGGGAGTTGTAGTTCTGTAACATCTGGCCCTTCAGATGTTGCAGAACTACAACTCCCAGCATGCCTGGACAGTTTTGGCATACTGGGAGTTGTAGTTTTGCAATATCTGGAAGGGCACAGATAGGGAACCACTGTATTAGTGGTCTGCAAACTGTAGTCCTCCAGATGTTGCAAAACTACAACTCCAAGCATGCTGGGAGTTGTAATTCGGCAACATCTGGCTCTAAAGATGTTGCCGAACTACTACTCCCAGCATGCCTGACAATGCTGAGAGTTGTGGTTTTGCAACAACTGGAGGCACACTGGTTGGGAAACATTGTCTGTTTCCTAACTCAGTGTTTCCCAACCCGTGTGCATCCAGCTGTTGCAAAACTATAACTACCAGCATGCACTGATAAACTGTGCATGCTGGGAGTTGTAGTTTTGCAACAGCTGGAGGTCCCCCCCCCTGTGAATGTACAGGGTACATTCACATGGGCAGGGGGCTTACAGTGAGTATCAGGCTGCAAGTTTGCGATGCAGCTAATTTTGCGTGGCAGCTCAAACTCTCAGCGGGAAACTCGCTGTAATCCCCCGCCCGTGTGACTGTACCCTAAAAACACTACACTACACTACCACAAAATAAAATAAAAAGTAAAAAAACACTACATATACACATACCCCTACACAGCCCCCCTCCCCTCCCCAATAAAAATGAAAAACGTCTGGTACGCCACTGTTTCCAAAATGGAGCCTCCAGCTGTTGCAAAACAACAACTCCCAGTATTGCCGAACAGCCGTTGACTGTCCAAGCATGCTGGGAGTTTTGCAAGAGCTGGAGGCACCCTGTTTGGGAATCACTGGCGTAGAATACCCCTATGTCCACCCCTATGCAAATCCCTAATTCAGGCCTCAAATGCGCATGGCGCTCTCACTTTGGAGCCCTGTCGTATTTCAGGGCAACAGTTTAGGGCCACATATGGGGTATCGCCGTACTCGGGAGAAATTGCCTAACAAATTTTGGGGGGCTTTTTCTCCTTTAACCCCTTATAAAAGGTGAAGTTGGGGTCTACAACAGCATGTTAGTGTAAAAAAATACATTTTTTACACTAACACGCTGGTGTTGCCCTATACTGTTCATTTTAACAAGAGGTAAAAGGGAAAAAAGCCCCCCAAAATTTGTAATGCAATTTCTCCCGACTACGGAGATACCCCATAAGTGGGCGCAAAGTGCTCTGGGGGCGCACAACAAGGCCCAGAAGGTAGAGTGCACCATGAACATTTGAGGTGATTTGCACAGGGGTGGCTGATTGTTACAGTGGTTTTGACAAACGCAAAAAAAAAAAAAAAACACATGTGACCCCATTTCGGAAACTACACCCCTCACGGAATGTAATGAGGGGTGCAATGAGAATTTACACCCCACTGGTGTCTGACAGATCTTTGGAACAGTGGGCTGTGCAAATTAAACATTTTGTACAGCCCACTGTTCCAAAGATCTGATAGACACCAGTGGGGGGTAAATGCTCCCTGTACCCCTTGTTACGTTCCTCAAGGGGTCTAGTTTCCAAAATGGTATGCCATGTGGGGGTTATTTTGCTGTCCTGGCACCATAGGGGCTTCCTAAATGCGACATGCCCCCCGAGCAAAATTTGCTCTCCAAAAGCCAAATATGACTCCTTCTCTTCTGAGCATTGTAGTTCGCCTGTAGTGCACTTCAGGTCCACTTATGGGGTACCTTCATACTCAGAAGAGATGGGGTTACAAATTTTGGGGGGTCTTTTCTGCTATTAACTCTTGCAAAAATGTGAAATTTGGGGGGAAACACACATTAGTGATTTTTTTTTTTTTTTTTTACATATGCAAAAGTCGTGAAACCCCTGTGGGGTATTAAGGCTCACTTTATTCCTTGCTACGTTCCTCAAGGGGTCTAGTTTCCAAAATGGTATGCCATGTGAGGGTTTTTTGCTGTTGTGTGACCATAGGGGCTTCCTAAATGCGACATGCCCCCCGAGCAAAATTTGCTCTCCAAAAGCCAAATATGACTCCTTCTCTTCTGAGCATTGTAGTTCACCTGTAGTGCACTTCAGGTCCACTTATGGGATACCTTCATACTCAGAAGAGATGGGGTTACAAATTTTGGGGGGTATTTTCTGCTATTAACCCTTGCAAAAATGAGAAATTTGGGGGGAAACACACATTTTAATGAAAAAATATATATATTTTTTTACATATGCAAAAGTCGTGAAACACCTGTGGGGTATTAAGGTTCACTTTACCCCTTGTTACGTTCCCAAAGGGGTCTAGTTTCTAAAATGGTATGCCATGTGGGGATTTTTTGCTGTTCTGGTACCATAGGGGCTTCCTAAATGCAACATGCCCCCCAAAAACCATTTTAGAAAAACGTACTCTCCAAAATCCCCTTGTCGCTCCTTCCCTTCTGAGCCCTCTAATGCGCCCGCCGAACACTTTACATGGACATATGAGGTATGTGCTTACTTGAGAGAAATTGGGCTACAAATATAAATATAAATTTTCTCCCTCTACCCCTTGTAAAAATAAAAAAATTGGGTCTACAAGAACATGCGAGTGTAAAAAATGAAGAGTGTGAATTTTCTCCTTCACTTTGCTGCTATTCCTGTGAAACACCTAAAGGGTTAAAACGCTAACTGAATGTCATTTTGAATACTTTGGGGGGTGAAGTTTTTATAATGGGGTCATTTGTGGGGTATTTCTAATATGAAGACCCTTCAAATCCACTTCAAACCTGAACTGGTCCCTGAAAAATAGTGAGTTTGAAAATTTTGTGAAAAATTGGAAAATTGCTGCTCAACTTTGAAGCCCTCTGGTGTCTTCCAAAAGTAAAATCACGTCAATTTTATGATGCAAACATAAAGTGGACATATTGTATTTGTGAATAAAATATAAATTTTTTCATCAAATTTTGGAATTTTTCACTAAGAAAAGATGCAAGTATCGACAACATTTTACCAATAACATAAAGTAGAATATGTCACGAAAAAACAATCTCGGAATCAGAATGATAGGTAAAAGCATCCCAGAGTTATTAATGTTTTAAAGTGTCCTAAGGTATAAAATGGCCTGGTCCTTAAGGGGTTAATAACGGGCGTTATTTTATGATGGAAGATAGTAATGGGAGAAATAGTGCATGTATGCGTTCATTCTCCCTTCACAAAATAACGTCCGTTATTAATAACGGGCTATAATGGGTTAGTGCACAGCCATTTAGCCCCTAGACAAGCACAGATCCTTGTCAAGCATGTCCATTACTATCTGGCAAGTACTAAAATCACCTTGTGGTTAATAACTCCTTTAAGATGAACTGAGATTAATTAATGTGGGCTCTCAATTACCCCATCAAGCCAATACAACAGGGCAATAAAAGCACTGGCCACCTAGAAGGGACAGAAATAAACATACTAAGCTCTTAGATTAGACAACCAAGTAATTATTCCTCTTGATGATGTACTATTCATAGCAAACCTGAATATTTGCTAAGTGGATTAAGGGAGATCTTTAAAGAAGATGTCCATCCCCTATCCATAGGGGGGTCCTAGCGGTCACCCCCCCCCCCCCCCCCCCCCCCGTGATCAAACATTTATCCCCTATCCTTAACCCCTTAAGGACCAGGCCATTTTACACCTTAGGACCAGAGCGTTTTTTGAACATCTGACCACTGTCATTTTAAACATTAATAACTCTGGAATGCTTTTAGTTATCATTCTGATTACGAGATAGTTTTTTCGTGACATATTCTACTTTAACATGGTCGTAAATTTTTGTAGTAACTTGCATCCATTTGATTAAAAAAAATTGAAAATGTTGCATTTTTCTAACTTTGAAGCTCTCTGCTTGTAAGGAAAATGGATATTCCAAATACATTTTTTTTATTCACATATACAATATGTCCACTTTATGTTTGCATCATAAAATTGACAAGTTTTTACTTTTGGAAGACACCAGAGGGCTTCAAAGTTCAGCACAATTTTCCAATTTTTCACAAAATTTTCAATCTCAATATTTTTCAGGGAGCAGTTCAGGTTTGAAGTGGATTTGAAGGGTGTTCATATTAGAAATACCCCATAAAAGACCCCATTATAAAAACTGCACCCCCAAAGTTTTCTAAATGACATTCAGTCAGCGTTTTAACCCTTTAGGTGTTTCACAGGAATAGCAGCAAAGTGAAGGAGAAAATTCACACTCTTCATTTTTTACACTTGCATGTTCTTGTAGACCCAATTTTTGAATTTTTACAAGGGGTAAAAGGAGAAAATGTATACTTGCATTTGTAGCCCAATTTCTCTCGAGTAAGCACATACCTCATATGTCTATGTAAAGTGTTCGGCGGGCGCAGTAGAGGGCTCAGAAGCGAAGGAGCGACAAGGGGAATTTGGAGAGTAAGTTTTTCTGAAATGGTTTTTGGGGGGCATGTTGCATTTAGGAAGCACCTGTGGTGCCAGAACAGTAAAAAAAAACACATGGCATACCATTTTGGAAACTAGACCCCTTGAGGAATGTAACAAGGAATTAAGTGAGCCTTAATACCCCACAGGTGTTTCACGACTTTTGCATATGTAAAAAAAAATATATATTTTCACTAAAATGTAGTGCCCCCCACATTTTTGCAAGGGTTAATAGCAGAAAATACCCCACATAATTTTTAACCCTATCTCTTCTGAGTATGGAGGTGCCCCATAAGTGGACCTAAAGTGCGTTGCTGGTGAACTACAATGCTCAGAAGAGAAGGAGTCATATTTGGCTTTTTGAGAGCAAATTTTGCTCGGGGGGATGTCGCATTTAGGAAGTCCCTATTGTGCCAGTACAACCAACAAAAACCACATGGCATACTATTTTGGAAACTAGACCCCTTGAGGAACGTAACAAGGAATAAAGTGAGCCTTAATACCCCACAGGGGTTTCACGACTTCTGCCGGCCTGATCTTTTCCAGTCGCCAAAGATCAGGAACCTTAGGACTTCTTCTTGGTATTGGAGGAATGTCCCTGTGTTGCCAGTGTACTGGGATAGTACAAAAGCGTTGTACATGGCAACCTGTACCAAGTAGACCGCAACTTTTTTGTACCATGCCGTGTCTTCCGCATGGCGTTGTGTGGCTTGAGGACTTGATTTGAGAGATCAACTCCCCCCATATACCGATTGTAGTCCAGAATACAATCGGGCTTGAGGACCGGTCCCACGGTACCTCGCACAGGGACAGGGGTGCTGCCATTCCCATGAATTGTGGTGAGCATAAAAACATCCCTCTTATCCTTATACTTCACCAACAACAGGTTATCATGGGTGAGGGCACGGGACTCACCCTTGGGGATAGGAGTCTTAGCAAAATTTAAAGGGAGGCCTCTCTGGTTCTTCCGCACGGTCCCACAAGCGGACGTGGATCTGGCGGAAAGGGATTTGAACAGAGGGATGCTGGTATAAAAGTTATCCACGTATACGTGGAAACCCTTATCCAGCAATGGGTGCACAAGGTCCCAAACGAGTTTCCCGCTAACACCCAGAGTGGGGGGACATTCTGGGGGTTCAATACGGGAATCTCGTCCATCATACACTATAAACTTGCAAGTGTACCCGGAGGTACTCTCACAAAGTTTATAGAGCTTCACGCCATACCGCGCCCGCTTCAAGGGAATATAGTGGCGGAAGATGAGTCTCCCATTAAACCCGATGAGAGACTCATCTACAGAGAGGTCCCTGAGCGGTACGTAGGCCTCCAAAAATTTGGCCCCAAAGTGATCGATGACTGGCCTCACTTTGTAAAGCCGGTCATGGGTGGGATAACCTCGAGGCGGACATGCCGCATTATCTGCATAATGAAGGCATTTCCGAATGGCCTCGAACAGCCTCTGTGTCATCGCCATACTGTATAGCAGGGTCTGATAGATGACGTCCCCGCTCCAGTAATGACGAGCACTTGGTTTTTTGTCCAGGCCCATATGCAGCGTGAGGCCCCAAAATGTCCTAATTTCCACTGCATCAATGGCGCACCATTCATTGGGCCTGGCCAAAAGCGAATCGGGGTGGTGGGCAATAAACTGCTGGGCATACAAGTTTGTTTGCTCCACCATGTGATTGACCAGGCTGTCACTGAAAAAAAAACTTTAAAAAGTCCAGATCAGTGAAGCCAGCCGTGTCAATCCGGATTCCTGAGTAGCCAACAAACTCAGGAATCCGTGGCTGATAACCCTCTGGGGGGCTCCAGACAGGGTCATCGGAAGGGTGCTCCGGTGCACTTGTCTGGGGGGCCGGACTCCTATTACGAGCGGCATTTCCACTCATACTAGTGTCGGCCACTGGGGGGGGTGCGTGGCCTTGCCTGGCGGCGTCTCCGCCACCGTACAGGGGACTCGTCATCACTACTTCGAAGAAGAAGACAAAAATGTAGGATCTTCCTCGTCCTCACTGGCAGATTTGGAGTCGGAGGCTAAAAAAGCGTAAGCTTCCGCTGCCGAAAATGCCCGGGAGGGCAGTGGCCGGGGGATGAGGGCAGTGGCCGGGGGATGGGGGTGTGTGGGGGGGGGGGGGGCGGGGAAGTATGTAGAGTGTGGTGCTTGTAAAAAGTGTACAACAGTAATAGAAAAAAAAAAACTGCAGCCCCAAAAAAAAGGGGTGGCTCACACAGCTCCCTGAACCCCCAATAGGACCCGGGGTAAGGGATCAGACCCTAATAGGACCCTGGGGGACCTATTAGGGGTCAGGGGGGGATTTTTTTTATTAAAAGAAAAAAGCTGCGGCCCAAAAAAAAAATGGATGGTGCACGCAGCTCCCTGAACCCCTAATAGGACCCAGGGTCAGGGATCAGACCCTAATAGGACCCTTGGGGACCTATTAGGGGGTCGGGACTTTTTTTTAAAAACTTTTTTTAATTTTATTAACTCCTACCTGTCCCTGCAATCTGCTGTCCCTATTCTAAGGCTGGTGAGGGGGCTCCGGAGCTCCGAGGGGGGATCCATGGTCTTCTCCTCACTGCTACACCCGCTGACTGAACACAGATTAAAATCAATTGGTGTCAAAAAGTTAAACAGATTTGTAAATTACTTCTATTTAAAAATCTTAATCCTTCCAGTACTTATCAGCTGCTGTATACTACATAAGAAGTTATATAGTTCTTTTCTTTATGACCACAGTGCTCTCTGCTGATACCTCTCTCTGTCTCAGGAACTGTTCTGAGTAGAAGCAAAACCTCTCCTGCTCCAGACAGTTCCTGACACGAACAGAGGTGTCACCAGAGAAAACTGTGGTCAGACAAAAAAGAACTTTACAATTTCCCCTGTAGTATACAGCAGCTGATATGTACTGGTAGACTTAATATTTTTAGATAGAAGTAATTTTTTTTCTTTCTGGCACCAGTTGATTTGTCTTTTTTTTCCCACCAGACTACCCCTGTAAGCCAGCATGGTGCACTACTTGATATCATGTAGCTGACAACCTTTTGTATGCCATATCCATGTGCAGTTATAACCCCTCTCATGAATAGTAGGTGCGTAAGTAGCTGTTCATTAGTATTTAACACCTGTGCGTCCTCCCCCATATAACATTGTGGCTAATCTACATCATAATATAAATAGGTTCTTAACCTGCCATCATACTAGTAAGTAGTGAGTGTGGCCTCTTTTCTGTTTGAAGTTTTTATTCCATTTTGTGCATTTTATTTGTATATAATTTTTTTTCTTTGTGTCTGGCACCACTTCCACCCCTTCTATTCTGATCGGGTTTGTGAATCTTAGACTAAAATGGCTGGTAACAGAATGAAGATTTATGACTTGCAACTTCAAAGGTATATGTACAATGCCATCTTTATATTTTCTTATAATGGTTGAGTGCATGTGTCTTTTCCAAGTATGTACTACATTTTCCAAAAACCAATATCTCTAGTCATTACTTTGCTACACTTATAGTCTTGATCTCATTTTGCTTTTGAAAGTTACATTAGAAGGAGCATGTGATCTGGCATCTTCTGTAATATATGTTCTACTTACTAGGAACTAAATCCATTAATTAGCATTCCAGGCAGAAGACCTACATTAGAGAGCAGATACGGCCACAGAAATATAATTTTAGAATTTTTCACTTTTCATACAGAAAACATACTTTACAAACATTGCAATGTGCACTTTTATACATATGATATAAAAACATTGGCTTTGTTTATCTACAAAGTTTCTCTGTGCAATTTCTAGAATTGTTTTGGTGTACTGTACATATGAAAAAAATCCAGAAATTCCAGAAATACAATTTAAAAAACATATTTATATAGAATAAATATTTGAGTTAGGGACAGCAGAAAATATATGTAGGATGGGAAAGTTTTGAATCTCAAGGATCTTTGTGTAGAAGCAGTTCTTCTGCAAAAGTAAAGACATTAAAGAAGGATAGAGGGTAAGATGGCCGATGCAGGGGTTCCGCTGCTGGGGACCCTATGATCTCCGGCGCGGCACCCCAGTCATCCGTGCATGGAGCAAACTCTGCCTCGTGCCAGATGACTGGGGACCACAGGCGCCATGCCACCTCCATTAATTTCACGCATCCTCCCATACACATGAATGGAGGGGGCGCGAAATGACATCACGAACACGGAAGCCCCAAGCTTCCACGTTTCGGACACCGCCGCTGCTGGCCTGGAGATCACAGGGGTCCTCAGCTGTGGGACCACTGCGATCAGACATCTTATCCTCTATCCCCTTTAAAAGTCTTTCCAGGCTCGATTGGTTCCCCACTTGCCATGATAGGACATTCAAGCCAGGATGTCAATCAAATTTAGGTTTGGACTGTATAACTCTTCAGCATCAAGCCACACCCAGATGACTCTTTATGGTATAAGTTTGGCTCTTACATTGTAAAGCACTGCAGCATTATACCAAAGCATATTTAGAATTAAAATGGTGGCGGTTTAGGTGACCGTTTTCCTCCCTTCATACAATCATATAGCATAACTGCTCTTCTTGTATATGTCCGCATTTTAAAGGGGTACTCCGGTGAAAACCTTTTCTCTTTTAAATCAACTGGTGGCAGAAAGTTAAACATATTTGTAAATTACTTCTATTAAAAAAATTAATCCTTCCAGTACTTATTAGCTGCTGAATGCTACAGAGGAAATTCCTTTCTTTTTGGAACACTGATGACAACACGAACACAGTGCTATCTGCTGACATCTCTGTCCATTTTAGCAACTGTGCATAGCAGATGTATGCTAAGGGCAGCATGGTGGCTCAGTGGTTAGCAATGCTGCCTTGAAGTGCTGGGGACTTGGGTTCAAATTCCACTAAGGACAACAATAAATAAAGCATTATTATTGTTATAATAACGTCAGCAGAGAGAACTGTGCTCGTGATGTCATCAGAGAGCATTCCAAAAAGAAAAGAATTTCCTCTGTAGTATTCAGCAGCTAATAAGTACAGGAAGGATTAAGATTTTTTTATAGAAGTAATTTACAAATATGTTTAACTTTCTGCCACCAGTTGATTTGAAAGAAAAAAGGTTTTCACCGGAGTACCCCTTTAATGACATTAGCCTAAAAGTGACTTCAGTCCTATAATACTGTTATAGTGTACTGACTCATACCCTTTCACTATTCATTTCATGACTTAAGATACAACATTATACAGAAACATAAAATTGACCTCTAGATTATGTCTTATTGAACAGAGAATATCCTATAGTCTGAAATAATGATCAAATGCTTCTTATCTCTTGAGTTTTATAAGGAAACCAAAGCAAAATATCATTATAATTAAACATTCCTATTTAACTCTGCAAACAATTACAGAAATCACATGGATTGCAATTACTGGGGCTGAGGCTGGGGACTGGAGGAGCAGGATGATAACATTTACATGCAGATATAACGCCTCTAAGGAACATGCATCACTGAGTGCAATTTAAAAATTTAATAATAACAGATTGGGTTACACATTTAAACCAATATTACCCTCTCTGCAAGTCGCATGGGTCAAGAATGCAGAATGTAATGGATGTTCCATCCAGCGCCGCTCGACGTGCAACGTATACTGAATTTTTCAAGCCAATTTTGGAGAGAAAAGAAAAACATGTACAAGAGAGAATGTTAGCACTGATGCTGGGTTTAATAGACGTTTCAGTTGCAAAGTAAATGTTAATTACAAATAAGTCCTAACTAATCAATTATCATACTGTATATAGGGGGGACAGTTGTAAACTTCCAACAAATTTTACATGTTAAAAACAGACATTTTTTTCAGGAAATAATATTTTATTTCTAACGTTTTATAAACGTATAGGCATATAAGGAATATTTTATTAAAATTGAACCAGCAAAATTAAATAAGAAACATCTATAAAGGAAAATTCTAAAGATTCTCACTAAGAAGAACTTCAGCTTTGCAAACTTAAAGGGGTACTCCACCCCTAGACATCTTATCTCCTATCCAAAGGATAGGGGATAAGATGTCTGATGGCGGGGGTCCCGCCGCTGGGGACCCCCGCATTCTACCATGCGGCACCCACCTGTAACGGCTTCTGGAACCGCTGGAGGCCCTCAGGCTAATACCATCCCGACCATGAGAACGGAAGATCATGATGTCACGAGTCCGCCCCCATGTGACGTCACACCCACCCCCTCAATGCAAGTCTATGGGAGGGGGCGTGACAGCGGTGGGACCCCCAGCGGCAGGACCCCCGCCATCAGACATCTTATCCCCTATCCTTTGGATAGGGGATAAGATGTCTAGGGATGGAGTACTTTAAAGGGCTAGAAAAAAAAAAAGATGCTGCTCTTACCAATGCCCCTGTGTGTTTTTCTGCCCAAAAAGTCCTGTTCTCCATGCTCCAGTGCCCTGATCTCACCATTTGATACAGCAGTAGCTTCCTGTTTCACACACTGCTGACAAACTACATTAATCTATATTCAGGATCCAGTGAGATTTAGAACAGCTTCATTAATGGGAAGTTCATCCTCTTTTTGTGTTTGATATTAAAGAGGTTTCAAAAATCTGATTTTTTTTATGTCATTGCATAGCTTAGGGTGTCCTGATCACACAGATGGGCGGAGTCACCTCATTAACCCCTTAAGGACGCAGGGTTTTTCAGTTTTTGCACTTTCATTTTTTCCTCCTTACCTTTTAAAAATCATAACCCTTTCAATTTTCCACCTAAAAATCCATATTATGGCTTATTGTTTGCGTCTCCAATTCTAATTTGCAGTTACATTAGTCATTTTACCCAACAATGCACGGCTAAACGGAAAAAAAATCACTGTGCGACAAAATCAAAGAAAAAACGCCATTTTGTAAATTTTTGGGGGCTTCCGTTTCTACGCAGTGCATATTTGGGAAAAAATGACACCTGATATGTATTCTGTAGGTCCATACGATTAAAATGATACCCTACTTATATAGGTTTGACTTTGTCGTACTTCTGGAAAAAATCATAACTACATGCAGGAAAATGTATACGTTTAAAAATGTCATCTTCTGACCCCTATAGCTTTTTTGTTTTTCCACGTACAGGGTGGTATGAGGGCTCATTTTTTGCACAGTGATCTGAAGTTTTTATCGTTACCATTTTTGTTTTGATCACTTTTTATTCATTTTTTAATGGTATAAAAAGTGACCAAAAATACGCTTTATTAGACTTTGGATTTTTTTTTTCGTCTACGCCATTGACTGTGCAGTTTAATTAATGATATATTTTTATAGTGTTTATTTTTATTTACACTGTTTTATTTTTTTATGGGAAAAGGGGGGTGATTCAAACTTTTATTAGGGAAGGGGTTAAATGACCTTTATTAACACCTTTTTTTTAACTTTTTTTGCAGTGTTATATCTCCCTGTGATCAGTGTTATCGGCGCTTGACTGCTCCTGCCTGGATCTCAGGCACCGAGCAGTCATTTGCCGATCGGACACAGAGGAGGCAGGTAAGGGCCCTCCTGAGGTCCTGTAAGCTGTTCGGGACGCCGGGAAAAGCCCGACTGAGCAGCCGGGATACTTTCATTTTCACTTCAGACATGGTGGTCATCTTTGATCGCTGCGTCTGAATGGTTAAGGGCATCACCGCGATCGGTAATGTCCTGTATTAGCCCCGGGTCCCGGCCGTTGATAGCCGCTGGGAGCGGGATACCGCGGCATATTGTGGGAGCCGGCGGAGGATGTAAATATACGTCCTTCGTCATTAACCCCTTAAGGAGCGTTTTTTTTTTTCATTTTTGCATTTTCGTTTTTTGCTCCTTGCCTTTAAAAAATCATAACTCTTTCAAATTTGCACCTAAAAATCCATATGATGGCTTATTTTTTGCGCCACCAATTCTACTTTGTAATGACGTCAGTCATTTTGCCCAAAAATCTACGGTAAAGCGGGAAAAAAAATCATTGTGCGACAAAATTGAAAAAAAAAACGCTGTTTTGTAACTTTTGGGGGCTTCCGTTTCTACGTAGTACATTTTTCGGTAAAAATGACACCTGATATGTATTATGTAGGTCCATACGATTAAAATGATATCCTACTTATATAGGTTTGATTTTGTCGAACTTCTAAAAAAATCATAACTACATGCAGGAAAATTAATACGTTTAAAATTGTCATCTTCTGACCCCTATAACTTTTTTATTTTTCCATGTATGGGGCGGTATGAGGGCTAATTTTTTGCGACGTGATCTGAAGTTTTTAACGGTACCATTTTTGCATTGATAGGACTTATTGATCGCTTTTTATTCATTTTTAAATTATATAAAAAGTGACCAAAAATGCACTATTTTGGACTTTGGAATTTTTTTGCGCGCACGCCATTGACCGAGCGGTTTAATTAATTATATATTTTTATAATTCGGACATTTCCACACGCGGTGATACCATATATGTTTATTTTTATTTACACTGTGTTTTTTTTTTATTGGAAAAGGGGGGTGATTCAAACTTTTAATAGGGGAGGAGTTAAATGATCTTTATTCACTTTTTTTTCCACTTTTTTTTTGCAGTGTTATAGGTCCCATAGGGACCTATAACACTGCACACACTGATCTTTTATGTTGATCACTGGTTTCTCATAAGAAACCAGTGATCAACGATTCTGCCGCATGACTGCTCATGCCTGGATCTCAGGCACTGAGCAGTCATTCGGCGATCGGACAGCGAGGAGGCAGGTAGGGGCCCTCCCGCTGTCCTGTCAGCTGTTTGGGATGCCGCGATTAGCCGCGGCTATCCCGAACAGCCCGACTGAGCTAGCCGGGAACTTTCACTTTTAGCCGCGCGGCTCAGCTCTGAGCGTGCGGCTAAAGGGTTAATAGCGCGCGGCACCGCGATCGGCGCTGCGCGCTATTATAGGCGGGTCCCGGCTTCACTATGGCGCCGGGCCCGCCGTGATATGACGCGGGGTTACTGTGTAACCCCGCGTTATATCAGAAGAGCAGGACCAAGGACGTACCGGTACGTCCTTGGTCCTTAAGGGGTTAACGGGGTGTTCCACTTAAGTAAAATATAATTTATTTAATTCCCTCATGTAATGATAAATATATCTTCCCAAGCAAGTATTTATAAATAATGCACCGTTTCAGAGCTATATAAAGCACTAATCAGGCGAATGCAGAAAAATTTGCAATCCTACCTCCACTCTGTTTTGGCTTTCTTCCCCTAACTGCCTCTAGCTCCCACCCTTGGAGACAGAGACCATGTGACTTTTATGCTGTCTATGGGGCCTGGCTTGCAGTTCTATCTCTGAGTCCATGTAAGCCACGACCCTTAGAAGCATCTGTACAGAAGAAAGATCTGACAACTCTGGGGGAGTTTAGAGGTCGGGGACTTTGGCTGCAGAAATTTTTAGCTGAGCAGGGGAGAGACAGAAGAGGATGCTGTGTTTGGAGTGTGGTATCCCGGTACCGTATCTTATACGTCACCTGTATAGAGGTCCCCATAGTCAGAGTCCCTAGGACATCGGGGTCACTCTTGTCTAGTTTTCCCCTTGTCACCTTACACTTATTTAATGACTATATAACCGTTCTTATTAATATAACTGTAAATATAGGAATATATATGTATATATTTTGTTATCTACCTGTTTGCAGCGTGGCAGGACCTTCGGGTCACGTGATTAGGTGGAAACTCTATGGTTTTGTTTTAGGACCTTTGGAGGTTCCCGTGACGTATGCACCCACAATGCACTGTAACGGTGAGTGGCAGTCAATATGGACCAATCCAAAACGGCCGGCCCCTGCCCATATAAGGGACCTGCGCCATCTTGATCCCTCTCTTGGGTTGCTGACTCTGGAAGGGGTAGGACCTCCGCAGCTTACAAGACAATTTAGTAGGCCAAAGCCTTGCGGCCAAGGCCTATAGCATAGCGGATAAACTAAGCAATTCCCCGCTACTCATCGCAAGATCACTGGACCTAATTTCTCCCCTAAATCCAGCGGATCTCTGCTATACAATTCTACAAAAGCTGAATTGGGCTTATCTGATCCCAACCGACTGTCAATCGCTGCTCAAGCTGTATGTAAAGAGACTCTGTTATCTGGACTGTTATGATTACTACATGCTCAGAAATTCCTCAGTAAAAGTTCCTGCAAGTTTTCAGTTAACAGCGGTTGTGGACAATCCTTTATTTCTGCATCACCTATTGCTCTTCGGAAGGGTGGCAATAGGCCTAGCAAGAACACAACATTTAACCCTTACCCTGGCGTCACGAGTGACAAGGGTTAACAGCCCCCTTAACTATCCTGCACAGCAACACCCTAAATACCTTACACTACCCCAAGACAGTGTCCTCTCTTCCGTCACCACAGGAGGAAGTCTCAAATGTGGGGGAAGCAGGAGAGATCTTAGTGTGTGATGAGACAAACTGTCTCTCTTATGAAGCAGAGGTGTGTGGGTGTGTGTGTGTCTGTCTTATGTAGCAGAGGTGTGTGTGTCTGCCTTATGAAGCAGAGCTGTGTGTGTTTGTGTCTCTTGTAAAGTAGAGCTGTGTGTGTGTGTCTGTCTGTCTTATGAAGCAGAGTTGTGTGTGTCTCTCTTATGAAGCAGAGCTGTGTGTGTGTGTGTCTCTTATGAAGCAGAGCTCTGTGTGTGTGTCTCTTATGAAGCATAGCTGTGTGTGTGTTATGAAGCAGAGCAGTGTGTGTGTGTGTCTCTTATAAAGCAGAGCTGTGTGTTTGTGTCTCTTATGAATTAGAGCTCTGTGTGTGTGTGTCTCTTATGAAGCAGAGCTGTGTGTGTGTTATGAAGCAGAGCAGTGTGTGTGTGTGTGTCTCTTATAAAGCAGAGCTGTGTGTTTGTGTCTCTTATGAAGGAGAGCAGTGTGTGTGTGTGTGTGTGTGTGTGTGTCTCTTTTATAAAGCAGAGCTGTGTGTGTGTTATGAAGCAGAGCAGTGTGTGTGTTATGAAGCAGAGCAGTGTGTGTGTGTCTCTTATAAAGCAGAGCTGTGTGTTTGTGTCTCTTATGAAGGAGAGCAGTGTGTGTGTTATGAAGCAGAGCAGTGTGTGTGTGTGTCTCTTATAAAGCAGAGCTGTGTGTTTGTGTCTCTTATGAAGGAGAGCAGTGTGTGTGTGTGTGTGTCTCTCTTATAAAGCAGAGCTGTGTGTTTGTGTCTCTTGTAAAGTAGAGCTGTGTGTGTGTGTCTGTCTGTCTTATGAAGCAGAGTTGTGTGTGTCTCTCTTATGAAGCAGAGCTGTGTGTGTGTGTGTCTCTTATGAAGCAGAGCTCTGTGTGTGTGTCTCTTATGAAGCATAGCTGTGTGTGTGTTATGAAGCAGAGCAGTGTGTGTGTGTGTCTCTTATAAAGCAGAGCTGTGTGTTTGTGTCTCTTATGAATTAGAGCTCTGTGTGTGTGTCTCTTATGAAGCAGAGCTGTGTGTGTGTTATGAAGCAGAGCAGTGTGTGTGTGTGTCTCTTATAAAGCAGAGCTGTGTGTTTGTGTCTCTTATGAAGGAGAGCAGTGTGTGTGTGTGTGTGTGTCTCTTTTATAAAGCAGAGCTGTGTGTGTGTTATGAAGCAGAGCAGTGTGTGTGTTATGAAGCAGAGCAGTGTGTGTGTGTGTCTCTTATAAAGCAGAGCTGTGTGTTTGTGTCTCTTATGAAGCAGAGCTGTGTGTGTGTTATGAAGCAGAGCAGTGTGTGTGTGTGTCTCTTATAAAACAGAGCTGTGTGTTTGTGTCTCTTATGAAGGAGAGCAGTGTGTGTGTGTGTGTGTCTCTCTTATAAAGCAGAGCTGTGTGTTTGTGTCTCTTATGAAGGAGAGCAGTGTGTGTGTGTGTGTGTGTGTGTGTGTGTGTGTGTCTTTTATAAAGCAGAGCTGTGTGTGTCTTATGAAGCAAAGCAGTGTATGTGTGTGTCTCTTATGAAGCAGAGCTGTGTGTATTTGTGTCTCTTGTAAAGTAGAGCTGTGTGTGTGTCTGTCTTATGAAGCAGAGTTGTGTGTGTCTCTCTTATGAAGCAGAGCTCTGTGTGTGTCTCTTATGAAGCAGAGCTTTGTGTATGTCTCTTATGAAGCAGAGCTCTGTGTGTGTCTCTTATAAAGCAGAGCTGTGTGTGTGTTATGAAGCAGAGCAGTGTGTGTGTGTCTCTTATAAAGCAGAGTTGTGTTTGTGTCTCTTATGAAGGAGAGCAGTGTGTGTCTCTTATGAAGCAGAGCTCTGTGTGTGTCTCTTATAAAGCAGAGCTGTGTGTGTGTGTTATGAAGCAGAGCAGTGTGTGTGTGTCTCTTATAAAGCAGAGTTGTGTGTTTGTGTCTCTTATGAAGGAGAGCAGTGTGTTTGTGTGTGTGTGTGTGTGTCTCTTTTATAAAGCAGAGCTGTGTGTGTCTTATGAAGCAGAGCAGTGTATGTGTGTGTCTCTTATAAAGGAGAGCTGTGTGTTTGTGTCTCTTATGAAGCAGAGCTATAGTCAGCTATGTTACCTCAGATACCTGGACCGTACTACCTCTGAAGCTGGGACCTCGGAGCCTGCAACTTGCTCTAGGGCCTGGCTTACTGCAGCATCTCTCTGTTAAAGGAGTAGTCCAGTGGTGATTCAGTGGTTTACAACTTATCCCCTATCTTAAGGATGGGGGATAAGTTGCAGATCGCGGGGGGTCCGACCCCTGGGGCCCCCCGCGATCTCCTGTACGGAGCCCCGACAGCCCGCGGGAAGGGGGCGTGTCGACCTCCGCACGAAGCGGCGGCCGACACGCCCCCTCAATACAACTCTATGGCAGAGCCGAAGCGCTGCCTTCGGCAATCTCCGGCTCTGCCATTGAGATGTATTGAGGGGGCGTGTCGGCCGCCGCCTCGTGCGGGGGTCGACACCCGCTATCTCGGCGGAGAGCCGGGGCCCCGTACAGAGAGATCGCAGGGGTCCCCAGAGGTCGGACCCCCCGCGATCTCAAACTTATCCCCTATCCTTAGGATAGGGGATAAGTTTTTCACCACTGGACTACCCCTTTAAGCTAGGTCTCCTTTGCGACGTGACTCCCAACCAGTGTACCTTGAGCTGTTGCAAAACTATGACTCCAAGCATGCCCAGACAGCCTCTGGTTGCCTGGGCATGCTGGGAGTTTTAGTTTTGCAATAGCTGGAGTCTGATGGCAAACACTGATTATATATAATATATATGTAAATATACTATAGCAATACCGAAGGACCGAAGAGCAACAGGGGAACGAAGGAAGGTGAGTTAATGTTTGTTTTGTTTTATTTTTTGCAGCCAGGGCACAATAGAATGAAAAAAAAAAAAAGACCTGTATTTCTAAATATGATAGTAAATAGCATTTAATTCCATTTTAAATCAATTTTAATTCTGGTTTAAATCCATTCCTGACTCGTGCCCGCTTCAGATCAAAAGTGCAGAAACTAAAAAAGACATTATTTATGTACTATTTTGGTTGAAATAATTTTGTCTACCAGGACAAGTGGATTTTCATGAGGGAGAAGTAGATTGTGTTTTGTTTTAGTACCTTGCTTGGACAAGTAGTTTTTTGTTTTTTTTGTTTGTTTTTTTATTTCCATACCCCTGCTTCATACACAAATAACTCTGAGCAGTTTTTACTTATCAGTGTGTTTCTGAGATAGTTTTTCCGTGACATATTCTACTTTAAGATAATGTTTAATTTTTGTTGATACTTGTATAATTTCTTTGTAAAAGATTAAAAAATGTAATGAAAAAATTGAAAATGGCTGTCCGTGCATGCTGGGAGTTGTAGTTATGCAACAGCTGGAGACACTTTTTCATAGAAAAAAAAGTGTGCCTCCAGCTATTGCATAACTACAATTTCCAGCATGCATTGACAGCCAAAGGACATACTGGGAATTGTAGTTATGGGCCTCCAACTGTTGAATAACTACAACTCCCAGCATGCCCTTTGGCTGTGCATCCTGAGTTGTACTAATGCAACAACAGAAGGCACACAGGCCTCCCTTCCTTCTGCTGCCTCCGGATGATGGCGCCGCCATCTGCACATCCCGTCAGCTCCTGCAGATCCCGTCGCCGCCTCCGGATCCACTGCCACTCACAAGTGACCCTCACCTCTGCCGCCGCTCATGCACTCTGAGCTCTGCACTAGGGGCAGAGCGGGTGCAGTCAGACACCTCTCAGCAGTAGCCGCAATTGGTCAGCCAGTTTTGGCCAACTCACTCCTGCTGGTCAAGGGTGATTGATGCCATCTCAGACAGCACCAATCACCCAGGTCTCAGGAACCTCCTAGGCAATGTGCCGGGATGCTTGCTGATAGATATCCACAGTCATCCCATTCCGATCACTGTCCGGCGTGTGGCAGTTACTGGAAAACTGGAGGGCGTACCTGTACGCCCTCCATCCTTAAGGGGGTACTCCGGCCCTAATAAATCTTATCCCCTATCCAAAGGATAGGGAATAAGATGTATGATCGCGGGGGTCCCCAGAAGCAGGGTAGTAGCGATCATACATCTTATCCTTTAGATAGGGAATAAGATGTATTAGGGCCGGAGTACCCCTTTAATGGGTTAAGCATAGGGGAGGTGCTGCAGCGTTCATAAACAGGAAAGCCTGTGGTGAATATAGACCTGAATGGAGCAGGTGTGGCAGCTGTGGTCACCAGTCATCTGGCATGGAGCATAGTTCACTCTGTGCACCGGATGACCGGGGTGCCACAGCAGAGATCACGGGGGTCCCCAGCAACCGGACCCCCCAATCAGACATGTTATCCCCTATCCAAAGGATAACATGTCTAGGGTTAGAGTACCACTTTAATTTTATTAATGCTAGCAATGAATTCTCACCCAAAACTTGACATGTTTAGTTCCAAAGTCAGTCTTCTTGGTGCAACGTATACCACATATCCAGCATACCACAGAAAAGCTGCTCTGCTTCAGAGCAACTCCTCTCTGCAGCTCTCGGGCTGTACTCACACACCTGTGAGATCAGGATATTGTATGGGAGTGACCTTATCTCCAGAACCCTCAGTCACCCAGACTGCAGTCTTAAAGGACAAGTATCATGTAAAGAAAAGTTTTTAGATTGCGGGGGGTCTGAGCACTGTTGCCCCCCACGATCTCCTGTTAAGAGCCCCGGCTCTCCTTTATAGCAGCGCGTCACGACCCCTGCCCGAAGCGGGGGCCACCACGCCCCCTCCATATAGCTCTATGGGAGAGCAATCTTTGGCTCTCTTTTATAGAACCATATAGAGGGGCGTGGGGGCCCACACCTCGGGTGGAGGTCGTGACACGCCGCTGTAAAAGAGAGCCGGGGCTCTAAGCAGGAGTTCGCAGGGGGCCCCAGCGCTCGGACCCCCCACAATTTAAAAATTAGCTCCTATCCTTCAGATAGGGGTTTTCTTTTTTTTTTTTTTTTTTTTTTTTTTTTTACGTGATACTTGACACTGAGGGGAAAAAAAGCCAATCTTGTGGATACTATCACTGTATCTACGACTTTAGCAGCAGGAATACAATGATATACATGGTGATACTCACATAATAAACAAAACAAAAAAAGGATATAAATGAAATTAGTATTGCTTTATCTATGGCGATAAAGATAAGATTATTATATTATTTTATCAAGCACGGTAAACACTATACAGGAAAATAGACCATATCTGCTGTGTTGTGTGTATCTTTCCTCCATCCAAAAAGTGTGATAAAAATGTTGCATGTCATCATAATGTAACCAATATAAACATAACCTCTTTGTCAATTGAAAACTGAAAGAAAAAAAAATTTAATATTTCAGAATATGGCAGCACAAAACCAATTTTTTAAAGGTGTTTTTAATTGTATACTCCGGTGGGAAAACAAATGATTTCAAATCAGATCATGCCAGAGAATTATACAGATTTGTAAATTACTTCTATATAAAAATCTTAATCCTTCCAGTACTTATCAGCTGTTTTATACTACAGAGTACATTGAGTAGTTATTTTCTGTCTGACCACAGTGCTCTCTGCTGACATCTCTGTCCATGTCAGGAATTGTCCAGAGTAGGATAGCTTTGCTATGGGGATTTGTTTCTATTCTGGACAGTTCCTGACATGGACAGAGGTGTCACTAAAGAGCACGGTGGTTAGACTGGTAAGAACTACACAACTTCCCCTGGAGCATATGGCAGCTGATAAGTACTGGAAGGATTAAGATTTTTAAATAGAAGTAGTTTACAGATCTGTTTAACTTTCTGGCACCAATTGATTTAAAAACATTTGTTTTCCACCAGAGTACCCCTTTTAAGTACTAAGATATAAAGCATGAAATTAATTTGTAAGAGAGAATATACAAAAGTGCTGTGATTGAGCAGCTTTGCATACTCTTTTTTCCCCAGAATTCTCAGTGGAGTGCTAATGGCCTATGAATCTCCATACAAGGTTAATGATGAACTGCTCAAGGAGAAATGTTACCCCCTTGACATAAATTTGATAAATTTGTTAGGTATCATAATAACCTGAGGAAAAATATTAACATATCAGTGGTGTATACAGTACAGTGAAATTTGTAATTAGAGACCCCCCCCCCTCAAGGAAAAAAAAACTTATAAACATAAGCATTGCATGACCATCCTTTCCTTTAACCCCTTAAGGACTGAGCCCTTTTTCACCTTAAGGACTCGGCCATTTTTTGCAAATCTGACCACTGTCACTTTAAACATTAATAACTCTGGAATGCTTTTAGTTATCATTCTGATTCCGAGATTGTTTTTTCGTGACATATTCTACTTTAACTTAGTGGTAAAATTTTTTGGTAACTTGCATCCTTTCTTGGTGAAAAATCCCAAAATTTGATGAAAAATTTGAAAATTTTGCATTTTTCTAACTCTCTGCTTGTAAGGAAAATGGATATTCCAAATATTTTTTTTTTTATTCACATATACAATATGTCTACTTTATATTTGCATCATAAAATTGATGAGTTTTTACTTTTGGAAGACACCAGAGGGCTTCAAAGTTCCGCAGCAATTTTCCAATTTTTCACAACATTTTGAAACTCTCTTTTTTTCAGGGACCAGTTTAGGTTTGAAGTGGATTTGAAGGGTCTTCATATTAGAAATACCCCATAAATGACCCCATTATAAAAACTGCACCCCCGAAAGTATTCAAAATGACATTCAGTAAGCGTTTTAACCCTTTACGGGTTTCACAGGAATAGCAGCAAAGTGAAGGAGAAAATTCACAATCTTCATTTTTTACACTCGCATGTTCTTGTAGACCCAATTTTTGAATTTTTGCAAGGGGTAAAAAGGAGAAAATTTTTACTTGTATTTGAAACCCAATTTCTCTCGAGTAAGCACATACCTCATATGTCTATGTAAAGTGTTCGGCGGGCGCAGTAGAGGGCTTAGAAGGGAAGGAGCGTCAAATGGTTTTTGGGGGGCATGTCACCTTTAGGAAGCCCCTATGGTGCCAGAACAGCAAAAACCCCCACATGGCATACCATTTTGGAAACTAGACCCCTCGGGGAACGTAACAAGGGGTAATGTGAACCTTAATACCCCACAGGTGATTCACGACTTTGCATATGTAAAAAAAAAAAAAAAACATTTTTACCTAAAATGCTTGGTTTCCCTAAAGTTTTACATTTTTAGAAAGGGTAATAGCAGAAAATACCCCCCAAAATTTGAAGCCCAATTTCTCCCGATTCAGAAAACACCCCATATGGGGGTGAAAAATGCTCTGCTGGCGCACTACAGGTCTCAGAAGAGAAGGAGTCACATTTGGCTTTTTTGAAGGAAATTTTGCTCTGGGGGCATGCCGCATTTAGGAAGCCCCTATGGTGCCAGGACAGCAAAAAAAAAACACATGGCATACCATTTTGGAAACTAGACCCCTCAGGGAATGTAACAAGGGGTAAAGTGAACCTTAATACCCTACAGGTGTTTCACGACTTTTGCATATGTAAAAAAAAATTAAAAAATTTACCTAAAATGCTTGGTTTCCCAAAAAATTTACATTTATACAAAGGGTTAAAGCAGAAAATACCCCCCAAAATTTGAAGCCCAATTTCTCCCGATTCAGAAAACACCCCATATGGGGGTGAAAAGTGCTCTGCTGGCGCACTACAGGTCTCAGAAGAGAAGGAGTCACATTTGGCTTTTTGAAAGCAAATTTTGCTCTGGGGGCATGCCGCATTTAGGAAGCCCCTATGGTGCCAGGACCGCAAAAAAAAAAAACACATAGCATACTATTTTGGAAACTAGACCCCTCGGGGAATGTAACAAGGGGTTAAGTGAACCTTAATACCCCACAGGCGTTTCACGACTATTGCATATGTAAAAAAAATAAAAAAAAATTTACCTAAAATTCTTCTTTTCCCAAAAACTTTACATTTTTAAAAAGGGTAAAAGCAGAAAATACCCCCCAAAATTTGAAGCCCAATTTCTCCCGAGTACGGCGATACCCCATATGTGACCCTTAACTGTTGCCTTGAAATACGACAGGGCTCCAAAGTGAGAGCGCCATGCGCATTTGAGGCCTAAATTAGGGATTGCATAGGGGTGGACATAGGGGTATTCTACGCCAGTGATTCCCAAACGGGGTGCCTCCAGCTGTTGCAAAACTCCCAGCATGCCTGGACAGTCAACGGCTGTCCGACAATACTGGGAGTTGTTGTTTTGCAACAGCTGGAGGCTCCGTTCTGGAAACAGTGATGTACCAGACGTTTTTCATTTTTATTGGGGAGGGGAGGGGGGCTGTGTAGGGGTATGTGTATATGTAGTGTTTTTTTACTTTTTATTTTATTTTTTGTGTTAGTGTAGTGTAGTGTTTTTAGGGTACAGTCGCACAGGCGGGGGTTCACAGTAGTTTCTCGCTGGCAGTTTGAGCTGTTGCAGAAAATTTGCTGCAGCTCAAACTTGCAGCCCGATACTTACTGTAAGCCTCCACCCATGTGAGTGTACCCTGTACATTCACATTGGGGGGGACATCCAGCTGTTGCAAAACTACAACTCCCAGCATGCGCTGACAGACTGTACATGCTGAGAGTTTTAGTTTTGCAACAGCTGTAGGCACACTGGTTATGTATCACGGAATTTGTGACCTTACTCAGTGTTTCAAAACCAGTGTGCCTCCAGCTGTTGCAAAACTACAACTCCCAGCATGTACGGTGCATGGTGTAAGGTGACTGCTGGGAGTTGTAGTTTGCAACAGCTGGAGGCACACCGGTCGTGAAACACTGAGTTAGGTAAAAAAAAAACTCTAAGTTTCACAACCAGTGTGCCTTCAGCTGTTGCAAAACTACAACTCTCAGCAGTCACCGACAGCCAACGGGCATGCTGGGAGTTGTAGTTATGCAACCAGCAGATGCACCACTACAACTCCCAGCATGCACTTTAGCTGTTTGTGCAAGCTGGGAGTTGTAGTTATACAACAGCTGAAGGAACACTTTTCCATAGAAAAAATGTGCCTCCAGCTGTTGCAAAACCATAAGTCCCAGCATGCCCATAAGGGAATGCTGGGAGTTGTGGTAATCTGCCTCCTGCTGTTTCATAACTACAGCTCCCAGCATGCCCTTTTTGCATGCTGGGAGCTGTTGCTAAGCAACAGCAGGAGGCTGTAACTCACCTCCTGCTGCTGCTCCATCGCAGGCTGTCCCTCGCCGCCGCCGTCGCTCCTGGGGCCCCGATCCCAACATTGACCCGGGGATCGGGGTCCCCAGCACCCGGGGTCGTCTTCCCGCACCCGCTCACACCCTCCGGAAGAGGGGCGGAGCGGGTGCGGGAGTGACACCCGCAGCAGGCGCCCTGATTGGTTGGCCGGTAATCCGGCCGACAAATCAGGGCGATCGTGAGGTGGCACCAGTGCCACCTCACCCCTGCAGGCTCTGGCTGTTCGGGGCCGTCAGAGACGGCCCCGAACAGCCAGTAATTCCGGGTCACCGGGTCACTGGAGACCAGATTGAGCCGGAATCGCCGCAGATCGCTGGACTGAATTGTCCAGCGATCTGCGGCGATCGCCGACATGGGGGGGCATAATGACCCCCCTGGGCGATATGCCGGGATGCCTGCTGAACGATTTCAGCAGGCATCCGGCTCCGGTCCCCAACCGGCTAGCGGTGGGGACCGGAATTCCCACGGGCGTATGGATACGCCCTGCGTCCTTAAGGACTCGGGATGCAGGGCGTATCCATACGCCCTGCGTCCTTAAGAGGTTAAAAATGGCTACTACTCTGTCTTTTGCCACCTTTACCAATGAAAAGTTGAAAAGTAAAATGTCTCCCTTGCATGGCCAAGCTAACTTCTCCCTTCGTATGCAACTTGAGGTTTTCCTATAGAAATACATGTCCTAGGTTCTTATTAACATTTTCAGATGTCATCTTAGGGGGATTATCTTCTGCTGTATTCATTTTCTGACCAGTTTTCCACCCATTCAGTCATTTCACTGTCAATGCTTGTCATAAAACTGTCCAAAAACTCATTTCCAACCAAACCAACTTAGCTGTCTGCATCAATACAATTCCCTGTGACAGTCAGGTAAATCAATAGTCCATCTCACATGCATGATATTTGGGATTCATTAGTATTATAGATTTGTTTTCCTCCTATTTATACAGATACACACTGTTTATACTATTGTCCACACATATTTATTATATTAATTACAATTACTTTATGGACAAAATGTTCTTTCAGGGTTCTAAAATATCCTGCTTTCATTATTACATTCACTTTCCTAATGACTTCTAAGAATCCATTAATCCAAGTCATGAGCGGCTTTGTCAAAATATATAATATATGTCTGTCCTCTTCATCTAAAGAAATGCTACTTTAGAGTGAATCAGGTCATGTAGTTGTACATATTAGGAGTAGAGATGAGCTCACGTTTCAAATGTTTGTTTAGAATGTTTTATTAAAATTTTGCAAAACGTTTGGTTTGGACCCAATAAGTTTTAGGCAAACTTTGGACCTTAGCAATTCCCCAAGAGCCCTTAAAGGGGTTATCCACCATAAAGTAATTTTAGTAGTACGTACCTGCCAGAACTGAGTATATCCTGTTGAATTTTGTTCTCTAAACTACACATCCCATAGTTCCATAGTTTGTAAGTATGAGGTCACTTTCCTCCCTCCCACACATCAGCCATCCCAGCCATTGAAACACACCTGTGATCCCTTAAAAGCAATGAACCCTTGTTTTCTAATCGGGGTGCCTACTGCCATTGCAAAATGATCTCTCTCCCACCCATCGGTCGTTCCACCTATTGAAGCAGGACAGACTCCCTCCGATCACCTCACTAGTGATGTCAGGTCTTGATACACTGCAACCTGGGAAATCCCGAGACCTCAGTAATTTTGTACGCTGTTAAAAATAAATATTGGGGTGATAATCACAGAAGAATTGTGAAACCACCATCAGACACAGGTACAGACACTATATTATGAACTACACTAACTTTACTGTAGCATAGTCAAATGTAAAAAAATCCTGGAATGCCCCTTTAAAGCCCTGGATAACATTGTTATGTCACCCAGGAAAATACTTTTGAGCAGATTGTAATCCCTTGGGGACCAAGCCCATTTTGACCCTAAGGACTGGAGCATTTTTTGCACATCTGACCACTGTCACTTTAAGCATTAATAACTCTGGGATGCTTGTACTTGTGAATTTGATTCCGAGATTGTTTTTTTGTGACATTTTCTACTTAATGTTATTGGTAAATTGCCTTCGATACTTGCATAATTTCTTGGTGAAAAATTTGAAAATTTCCTGAAAAATTTGAAAATTTTTCATTTTTTTTAAATAAATTTGAAGCTCTCTGCTTGTAAGGAGAATAGACATACCAAATAAATGATATATTGATTCACATATACAATATTTTTACTTTATGTTGACATCATAACATTTACTTATTTTTACTTTTTGAAGACATCATAGGGCTTCAAAGTTCAGCAGCAATTTTCCAATTTTTTAAGCATGGCCCCATGTTTGGCCCTAAACTGTTGCCTTAAAATACGTAGTAACTTTCAAAATCCAAATTTTTTAGGGGCCAGTTCAGTTTTGAAGTGAATTTGAAGGTCTTTATGTTAGAAATACCCCATAATGGAACACATTATGAAAACCGCACCCTCAACATATTTAAAACATTTTTTTTCCGTTTTCCTCTAATGAAATGAAAAGTGTGGGGCAACACCAGCATGTTAGTGTAAAAAAAAAAATGTCAGTAATATGCTGGTGTAGACACCAACTGTACCTTTTCATAAGGGGTAAAAGGAGAAAAAAACACCAAAATTTGTGGCGTAATTTCTCACGAGTATGGAAATACCCCATGTATGAAACTGTTGCCTTGAAATACGTGGTAACTTTCAAAATCCCAATTTTTTAGGGGCCAATTCAGTTTTGAAGTGAATTTGAAGGTATTTATGTTAGAAATACCCCATAATGGACCACATTGTGAAAACTGCACCCCTCAACGTATTTAAAATTATATTTTATAAGCTTCTTAACCCTTTAGGTGTTTCACAGGAATAGCAACAAAGTGGAGGCGAAAAATTCAAAATCTTCATTTTTTACACTAACATGTTCTTGTAGACCCATATTTTTTATTTTTACAATGGGTAAAAGGAGAAAAAGCCCCCCAAAATTAGTAACCCAATTTCTCTCAAGTAAGGACATTTTTCAAATGTGGATCTAAAGTGCTTTGTGGGCGCACTAGAGGGCTCAGAAGAGAAGGAGCGACAATGGGATTTTGGAAAGCGTATTTTGATGAAATGGTTTATGCGGGGCATGTCCCATTTAGGAAGCCCCCATGGTGCCAGAACAGCGAAAAACACCCCACATGGTATGCTATTAGAGAAACTACACCCCTCAAGGAACATAACAAGTGGTACAGTGAGCCTTAACACCCCACAGGTGTTTGACGAATTTTCAATAAAGTTGGACGTGAAAATGAAAAATTAAATTTTTTTCACTAAAATGCTTGTTACCCCAAATTTTTCGTTTTCACAAGGGGTAATAGGTGAACATGTCCCCCAAAATTTGAAACCCCATTTCTCTCAAGTTAAGAAATACCTCATATGTGGATGTGGAGGTGATCTGCGGATGCACTAGAGGGCTCAGAAAGGAAGGAGCACCATTGGACTTTTGGAAAGCGAATTTTGGTTTTTGGGGGCATGTCTCATTTAGGAAGCCCCCATGGTGCCAGAACAGCGAAAAACACCCCACATGGCATACTATTTGGGAAACTAAACCCCTTAAGGAACATAACAAGAGGTGCAGTAAGCATTTACACCCTACTGCCGTTTGATAGATCTTTGTAACAGTGGGCTATGCAAATGAAAAATTAAATTTTTCATATTCACGGACCACTGTTCCAAAAATCTGTCAGTCACCTGTGGGGTGCTAAGGCTCGCTATACCCCTTATTATGTTCCATGAAGGGTGTAGTTTCCAAATTTGGGTCACATGTGAGTATTTACTTTTTTGCGTTTATGTCAGAATCGCTGTAACCAGCAGCCACCCGTGTGCAAATTACCAGTTTAAGCCTCAAATGTACATAGTGCACTCTCACTCCTGAGCCTTGTTGTGCATCCTCAGAGCATTTTACGTTCACATATGAGGTATTTCGGCACTTGGGAGAAATTGTGTTACAATTTCTAATGAAATGAAAAGTATGGGGCAACACCAGCATGTTAGTGTAAAAAAAAAAAATGACGGTAACATGCTGGTGTAGACACCAACTTTTCATAAGGGGTAAAAGGAGAAAAAGCCACCAAAATTTGTAGCGTCATTTCTCCCGAGTATGGAAATACCCCATGTATGGCCCTAAACTGTTGCCTTGAAATATGACAGGGCTCCAAAGTGAGAGAGCACCATGCACATTTGAGGCCTAAATTAGGGATTTTCATAGGGGTGTACCCGGATGCAAGCGTTACACTTGCCTCCTCCACCAAAATATGGGGTATTTCCGTACTCAGAAGAAATTGCGTTACAAATTTTGTGAGTTTTTTTTCTTTTTACCTCTTGTGAAAATGAAAAGTATGTGGCAAAATATATATATATTTTTTACAATAACATGCTGGAGTAGACCCCTACTTTACCCTTTCATAAGGGGTAAAAGGCGAAAAAGCCCCCAAAATATGTTAGACAATTTCTACTGAGTACAGAAATACCCCATATGTGGCCCTAAACTGTTGCCTTGAAATACGACAGGGCTCCAAAGTGAGAGAGTGCCATGCATATTTGAGGTCTAAATTATGGATTTGCACAGGGACTGTCCCGGATGCAAGAATTAGACTTGCCTCTGATACCAAAATTACCCTACGGCAGTGTTTCCCAAACAGGGTGCTTCCAGCTGTTGCAAAACTCCCAGCATGCCTTGACAGTCAATGGCTGTCTGGCAATACTGGGAGTGGTTTTGCAACAGCTGGAGGTTCCATTTTGGAAACAGTGTCATACAAGACAATTTTTTTTGGGGGGGTGAGGGGACTGTGTAGGGGTATGTGTATATGTAGTGTTTTACTTTTTATTTTGTGTTAGTGTAGTGTTTTTAGGGTACATTCCCACGGGCGGGGGTTTGCAGCGAGTTTCCCGCTGTGAGTTTGAGCTGCAGTGGAAAATTTGCTGCATCTCAAACTTGCAGCGAAAAACTCGCTGTAAACACCTGCCGTGGGAATGTACATTCACATGGGGGGGGGGGGGGTGCAGACCTCCAGCTTTTGCAAAAGTACAACTACCAGCATGCCTGGGAGTTGTAGTTTGCTGGAGGCACACTGGTTGCAAAACACTGAGTCAGGTAACAAACTTTGTGTTTTGCAACCAGTGTGCCTTCAGCTCTTGCAAAAACTACACCTCTCAGAATGCAGTGACAGCTGAAGGGCATGCTGGGACTTGTAGTTATGCAACAGCTGGAGGCATACTTCTACAACTTCCAGCATGCCCTTTGGCTGTCCGTGCATGCTGGGGGTTGTAGTTATACAACAGCTGGAGGCACACTTGTTGCAAAACACTGAGTTTGTTACTTAACTCAGTGTTTCTAAACCAGTGTGCCTCCAGCTGTTGCAAAACTACAACTCCCAGCATGTCCAGACAGCCGAAGGACATGTTGGGAGTTGCAGTTATTCAACAACTGGAGGAGAACAGTTTGGGGACCACTGTGTAGTAGTGTCCAAACTGTAGCCCTCCAGATGTGCTTTAACTCCAAGCATGCACAGACTGTCTAGGCATGATGGGAGTTGTAATTTGGCAACATCTGAAGGGCCAGATGTTACAGAAATACAACTCCCAGCATGCCTGGTCTGGCAGCCTTTGGCTTTCTGGGCATGCTGTGAGTTGTAGTTTGGCAACTCCTAGAAGGCAGCAGTGAAGATCACTTACCACTGATCTTCACTGTTGCCTCCACTGCTGCCTCTGCCACCACCACCTCCTTACTGCCGCCAGTCCCGCCACTGCCTGCCACCAGTCCCTCTGCAATCGCCGGTGCCTAGCCGCTCCGGCACCAGCTGCCATCTTCCCACCCCCCTACCCTCCCCCCCCCCCCACTCTGCTCTGCCCGGACATCCAGGGCCAGGCAGAGCTGGGGTTTCAACTTTAACACCCCTCCCCCAACTGCCATTGGTCAGTCAGTCCTAACCAACCAATGGCAGGGGATAGGAGGAGGTGGCACCCCTGCCACATCGCTCCCATCCTTTAGGATGATTGGGGCTGTCTCTAAAAAGCTCTGATCATCCCCATTTTTTTCTGGGCTATCGGGTCATCAGAGACCCGGTCAGGCCGGAATCACCACAAATCGCTGACCTGAATTGATCGTCGATTAGCAGCGATCGCCAACATGGGGGGGGTCTCAGGACCCCCTAGGGGTTTGCACTGGATACCTACTTAATGATTTCATCAGGCATCCTGGTCCGGTCCCAACCCAGCGCGTGGCGGGGACTAAAATTCCCATGGGCGTACAGGTACACCCTTGGTCCTTAAGTACCAGGAAGCAAGGGTGTACCTGTACGCCCTTGGTCCCCAACAGGTTAAGGCTCGGTTAATGTCAAATTTACAGCAACATGTGGTTACATAAACACCCTCCCCATTATAAAATAACATTTTCCCATTTTACAAAAAATAAAAATAAATAAAATCACTGCATGCGTAATTGTCCAAAGTATTAAAATAGAATGTTTATAATCATGCACAGAAAATGGCATAAATGTAAAAAAAAAACACCATATACCAAATATACAGATTTTTTTTTTTATCACATGATATAAAGAAAAGAAAAAAGAAAGAAAAAAGATCCAAAAGTCACATCAAAGCACAAATGCACCAATAAAAACTAAAGATCACATTGCAAAGAATAAGCCCCCTTACATGCCCATATTCAGAAAAATAAAAAATGTGTACCGGTCAGAAAAGGAGAATTATATGCACACCAATTTTGTTTTGAAAAGTTTTTTAAGTATTAGTCAAAAGCACAAAACACTCACATAAGGGTATGTCAAGTAGTAACGTTAATCAGTATTGACAAAATTAGCTACCCTTGTAACTGTAGACACAATACACTGTGATCTCCTGCAATAAGCATAAACAAAAAAAAAATAGTCACTTAATCATATAAAAGTATATATTTTTATTGGTATGCATTGAAAATAATGACTACGATAAAAGAGAGAAACAACATCAACAAAAAAAGTGGCTTTGTCTCTGTTTCGCACTTGTACTGCAGTCTTGTGGGTATTTCACAATCATTCTATGCACTGATGCAGTTTGATGTAACATGTAATACCACTTTATGCATATGGCACACTACCCTATTGTGTACTGTAAGTCATCTTTGTTTACACTTTGTACCATTTGCTGCCCTTCATGTACCCCTTTATCTTTAGTGTGAGTATATACCCACATACTATCATCCTATGTCAGGCAGATGTGACGGGGATGTCACTATAATTTTTGTTGATTCTTTTTCTCTCTTTTATTGTAGTCATTATTTTTAATGCATACCATTTAGAGATGAGTGAATTTTTTTGAAAAATTAGTTTTGGCCAATTCGCCGAATGTTCGGACAAAATTTCGTTCGGTCCGCCATATTTTGCTGCAAATCACCATTAGAAAACAGCTATTTCTGCCCTACAGAGAGCCTCAATAGGGGGGTAGAACACATTGTTTTGCATTAAAATGCATTGGGAGTGTGCTGTGTTAGTGAAAAAATACTGTTATTCAGTATGACATGCAGATTAGAGGATTTGCTATAAGAATCACACAGGCACAGCGTGGAGTTGTCGGCAGCATGAGGAGACCATATAGTGGCTGAATGACACAGCCTGGAGGTGACAGAGGCATGGGGAGTCCATATAGTGGCTGAATGACACAGCTTGGAGGTGGTGGAAGCATGAGGAGACCATATAGTGGCTGAATGACCTAGCCTAGAGGTGGAAACAGCCTGACGAGACCATAGGTCCTCACAATTAACTCCTTAAGGACTCAGGGTTTTTCCGTTTTTGCACTTTCGTTTTTTCCTCCTTACCTTTTAAAAATCATAACCCTTTCAATTTTCCACCTAAAAATCCGTATTATGGCTTATTTTTTGCGTCACCAATTCTACTTTGCAGTGACATCAGTCATTTTACCCAAAAATTCCAGACGAAACGGAAAAAAAAATCATTGTGCGACAAAATCGAAGAAAAAACGCCATTTTGTAACTTTTGGGGGCTTCTGTTTCTACGCAGTGCATATTTCGGTAAGAATGACACCTTACCATTATTCTGTAGGTCCATACGGTTAAAATGATACCCTACTTATATAGGTTAGATTTTGTCGTACTTCTGGAAAAAATCCTAACTACATGCAGGAATGTTAATACTGTTACGCCTAGCGCTCCGGGTCCCCGCTCCTCCCCGGAGCGCTCACGGCGCCTTTCTCCCTGCAGCGCCCCGGTCAGTCCCGCTGACCGGGAGCGCTGCACTGTCTTGGCCGTTGGGGATGCGATTCGCACAGCGGGACGCGCCCGCTCGCGAATCGCATCCCAGGTCACTTACCCGTCCCGGTCCCCTGCTGTCATGTGCTGGCGCGCGCGGCTCCGCTCTCTAGGGCGCGCGCGCGCCAGCTCTCTGAGACTTAAAGGGCCAGTGCACCAATGATTGGTGCCTGGCCCAATTAGCTTAATTGGCTTCCACCTGCTCCCTGCCTTTATCTGACCTCCTCCCATGCACTCCCTTGCCGGATCTTGTTGCCTTGTGCCAGTGAAAGCGTTTAGTGTGTCCAAAGCCTGTGTACCTGAACTTCTGCTACCCATCCTGACTACGAACCTTGCCGCCTGCCCCCGACCTTCTGCTACGTCTGACCTTGCCTCTGCCTAGTCCTTCTGTCCCACGCCTTCTCAGCAGTCAGCGAGGTAGAGCCGTTGCTAGTGGATACGACCTGGTTGCTACTGCCACAGCAAGACCATCCCGCTTTGCGGCGGGCTCTGGTGAAAACCAGTAGCCTCTTAGAACCGGTCCACTAGCACGGTCCACGCCAATCCCTCGCTGACACAGAGGATCCACTACCTGGAAGCCGAATCGTGACAGTAGATCCGGCCATGGATCCCGCTGAGGTGCCGCTGCCAAGTCTCGCTGATCTTCCCACGGTGGTCGCTCAGCAATCGCAGCAGATTGCCCAACAAGGACAGCAGCTGTCGCAGTTGACCGCCATGTTACAGCAACTTCTGCCTCTGCTACAGCAGCAACCATCTCCTCCGCCAGCTCCTGCACCTCCTCCGCAGCGAGTGGCCGCTCCTAACCTCCGCTTGTCCCTGCCGGACAAATTTGATGGGGACTCTAAACTCTGCCGTGGATTTTTGTCTCAGTGTTCCCTGCATATGGAGATGTTGTCGGACTTGTTTCCTTCAGAACGGTCTAAGGTGGCGTTCGTAGTAAGCCTTCTTTCAGGAAAGGCCTTGTCTTGGGCCACACCGCTCTGGGACCGCAATGATCCTGCCACAGCCACAGTCCAGGCCTTCTTCGCTGAACTCCGGAGTGTCTTCGAGGAGCCAGCCCGAGCTTCTTCTGCCGAGACTGCCCTGTTGAACCTGGTCCAGGGTAATTCTTCAGTGGGCGAGTACGCCATCCAATTTCGTACTCTTGCCTCCGAGTTATCATGGAATAACGAGGCTCTCTGCGCGACCTTTAAAAAAGGCCTATCCAGTCGCATCAAGGATGTGCTGGCCGCACGAGAGATTCCTGCCAATCTGCAAGAACTCATCCATCTAGCTACCCGCATTGACATGCGTTTTTCTGAGCGACACCAAGAGCTCCGCCAGGAAAAAGACTTAGATCTCTGGGCACCTCTCCCACAGTATCCGTTGCAATCTACGCCTGGGCCTCCCGCCGAGGAGGCCATGCAAGTGGATAAGTCTCGCCTGACCCAGGAAGAGAGGAATCGCCGTAGGGAAGAAAATCTCTGTCTTTACTGTGCCAGTACCGAGCATTTCTTGGTGGATTGCCCTATCCGTCCTCCACGCCTGGGAAACGCACGCACGCACCCAGCTCACGTGGGTGTGGCGTCTCTTGGTTCCAAGTCTGCTCCTCCACGTCTCACGGTACCCGTGCGGATTTCTTCTTCAGCCAACTCCTCCCTCTCAGCCGTGGCCTGCTTGGACTCCGGTGCCTCTGGAAATTTTATTTTGGAGTCGTTTGTTAATAAATTCAGCATCCCGGTGACCCGTCTCGTCAAGCCGCTCTACATTTCCGCGGTCAACGGAGCCAGATTGGACTGCACCGTGCGTTACCGCACAGAGCCCCTCCTCATGTCTATTGGACCCCACCTTGAGAGGATTGAGTTCTTCATTCTCCCCAACTGTACCTCTGAGGTCCTCCTCGGTCTGCCTTGGCTCCGGCTTCATTCCCCCACCATTGATTGGACCACCGGGGAGATCAGGAACTGGGACTCTGCCTGCCACAGGAAGTGCCTCTCCCCCCCTCCCAGTCCCGCCAGGCAAGCCTCTGTGCCTCCCCATGGCCCCCGTCCTGGTGTCACACTGCCCCGTGCCAGGCCTCGCCCTCTGCCCTCCCTCCCCATTCCCACTCCTGCTGTACTGCCTGCCGTTGAGGAAACCCTCCATTCTTTCCCGGTGTCCTCATCCCAGGGGAGGCAGTTACCGGACAAAGAGAAGGGGAGACCTAAGGGGGGGGGTACTGTTACGCCTAGCGCTCCGGGTCCCCGCTCCTCCCCGGAGCGCTCACGGCGCCTTTCTCCCTGCAGCGCCCCGGTCAGTCCCGCTGACCGGGAGCGCTGCACTGTCTTGGCCGTTGGGGATGCGATTCGCACAGCGGGACGCGCCCGCTCGCGAATCGCATCCCAGGTCACTTACCCGTCCCGGTCCCCTGCTGTCATGTGCTGGCGCGCGCGGCTCCGCTCTCTAGGGCGCGCGCGCGCCAGCTCTCTGAGACTTAAAGGGCCAGTGCACCAATGATTGGTGCCTGGCCCAATTAGCTTAATTGGCTTCCACCTGCTCCCTGCCTTTATCTGACCTCCTCCCATGCACTCCCTTGCCGGATCTTGTTGCCTTGTGCCAGTGAAAGCGTTTAGTGTGTCCAAAGCCTGTGTACCTGAACTTCTGCTACCCATCCTGACTACGAACCTTGCCGCCTGCCCCCGACCTTCTGCTACGTCTGACCTTGCCTCTGCCTAGTCCTTCTGTCCCACGCCTTCTCAGCAGTCAGCGAGGTAGAGCCGTTGCTAGTGGATACGACCTGGTTGCTACTGCCGCAGCAAGACCATCCCGCTTTGCGGCGGGCTCTGGTGAAAATCAGTAGCCTCTTAGAACCGGTCCACTAGCACGGTCCACGCCAATCCCTCGCTGACACAGAGGATCCACTACCTGGAAGCCGAATCGTGACAAATACATTTAAAATTGTCATATTCTGACCCCTATAACTTTTTTATTTTTCCCCGTACAGGGTGGTATGAGGACTCATTTTTTGCGCCGTGATCTCAAGTTTTTTCGGTATGATTTTTGTTTTGATCGGACTTTTTGATCACTTTTTATTCATTTTTTAATGGTATAAAAAGTGACCAAAATACGCTTTTTTGGACTTTGGAATTTTTTTGCGCATGAGCCATTGACCGTGCAGTTTAATTAACAATATATTTTTATAGTTCGGACATTTACGCACGCGGCGATACCACATATGTTTATTTTTATTTACACTGTTTTATTTTTTTTATGGGAAAAGGGGGGTGATTCAAACTTTTATTAGGGAAGGGGTTAAATTACCTTTATTAACACTTTTTTTTTACTTTTTTTTTGCAGTGTTATAGGTCCCATAGGGACCTATAACACTGCACACACTGATCTCCTATGCTGATCACTGGCGTGTATTAACACGCCTGTGATCAGCGTTATCGGCGCTTGACTGCTCCTGTCTGGATCTCCGGCACGGAGCAGTCATTCGTCGATCGGACACCGAGGAGGCAGGTAAGGGCCATCCCGGTGTCCTGCAAGCTGTTCGGGACGCCGCGATTTCACCGCGGCGGTCCCGAAAAGCCCGACTGACTAGCCGGGATACTTTCACTTTCGCTTTAGAAGTGGCGGTCAGCTTTGACCGCCGCTTCTAAAGGGTTAACACCGCACATCGCCGCGATCGGCGATCTGTGGTATTAGCCGTGGGTCCTGGACGTTGATGAGCGCCGGGACCGACGCGATGGGATGCGGGGTTGCAGCGTGTCGTTAAAGGGTTAAAAACATTCAAGATATTTTTTAACATTTAAATTGAAGATTTCAAATAGATGAACATAAAAAGCTTTATTTAATGTGCCAGCAGCAGGAGGAGACCACATGGCAGCACAGTGACACAGCCTGGAGGTGGCAGCAGCCTGAGGAGACCATAATCTGGCAGAATGACACAGCCTGGAGTTGGCGGCAACAAGAGGAGACCATATGGTGGCTGAATGACACAGCCCTGAGGTGGAGGAAGCATGAGGAGACCATTTAGTAGCTGAATGAGACAGCCTGGTGTTGGCGGCAGCAAGAGGAGACCTTATAATGGCTGAATGACACAGCCTGGAGGTGGCGGAAGCATGAGTAGACAATATGGTGGCAAAATGAGACAGCCTGGAGGAGGCATCAGCATGAGGAGATCATATGGTGGCAGCATGAGACAGCCTGGAGCTGGCATTAGCATGAGAAGAACTTATAATGGCAGAATGAGACAGCCTGAAGCTGGAATCAGCATGAGGGGAACAAATGGTGGCAGAATGAGACAGCCTTTCACAGTAACTGGGCCCTTAAGACTTTAACAGGAACAAAATGGTACACCACATAGATGTACGAATGTGGTATGCACTTATGAGCGGAGTACAATACTCTCTACTACACTTAAAACAGTATTTGTCTAGAACAGCAGCAGGTGTGTACTTTTGGCTGGCCTTTATCAGTAACTAGGCCCTTAAGATTTTAACAGGAACAAAATGGTACACCACGTAGATGTACGTACGTGGTATGCACTTATGCACTTAAAAGAGTATTTGTCTACAACACCAGCAGGTGTGTACTTTTGGCTGGCCTTTCAAAGTAACTAGACCCTGAAGACTTTAACAGGAACAAAATTGTTAACCACCTACATACACAGAGGTTAAACTTAATAGAGGACAATGTGCTCCGCTACGCTACCTGTATTAGGCACTAATAGCAGGTGATAATTGCTTGTAGTGCTCTGCTCACCCTAACTGGCTGGATACTATTGGATTTTCAGTTGTTGTACACACCAGTACTGCAGCACACAGTCACTCTCTCAATCTCACTCCCTTCTCTATCAGTGCTTCTAGGCTGGATTTGGGCTCGAGGTGAATCGCTGCTGTAAAAATGCTTTCTGTGCAACACACTGCTCTATTTCCCTCTCTCTCTGCAATAAAGCGCTGATGTGACTGGCCGCAAGATGGCTGCCGATTATATAGGGCTGTGACATCACAGGAGTGACTGGCTGCTGATAGGCTGCATGCTGCATGTGATTCAGGGTCATCCCGCCTACCCGGCTTGCCACCTTCCCAGAGTTCCTTGCCCCATATCCTGATTGTGAAGCCGCCATCGTAGATGCCCTGGAGCCTGGACCACACTAAATGGAGTTTAATGAAGCGATTTGTGCGATTGAATATGCGATCAAATATTCTAAAAACAGATTAGACAAAGGGAAACTTTTTAGCAGAAACTGACAACATTATGCTTGAAGATAAAAGAACACTGCACACCAACACCAAAACCTCATACCAACTGTGAAGCATGGTAAAGGGAAGATCATGGGTTGTGAGTTAGTGACTGCTTCACTGCCTCAGAGCCTGAACACTTTGCCATTAGTTAGGAAAGAATAAATTCAAGGGTCTATTGAAACATTTCATAGTAAGAAAAATATGAATCCATAACCTTTAGCTAAACCAATAATTCTACAAGACAAGGACTCAAAACACTCAAAAAAAAAGAATGGTTGAAAAAAAAAATTCTGTCAAAGTGACCAAGTCCTCCTGACTTTAAAGGGCTACTGCGCCCCTAGATAGGTGATAAGATGTCTGATCATGTGGGTTCCCCACCCGATCTGCCGCACCCCAGATATCCGGTGCACGGAGAAAATTTTGCTCCATGCTGGATGACTGGCGATGCGGGGTGGAGGCTCGTGATGACCGTCACGCCCCCTCCCATAGACTTGCATTGAGGGGGCATGTCCATGGCGTCACAAGTCTCCAGTGCATCACCCAATGCTCTAAACTAATGCTGGGTGCAGCAGGGAGATCGTGGGGGGTGCTCCAGCGGCAGGACCCCCATGATCAGACATCTTATCCCCTATCCTTGTCACTAGGACATGTAAAAAATGTTTTTTCCAATTGACAGTGCCCATTTAGATCAAGGGATGGTTTATAAAGTGTATGTACAAGCGGTTTATATAGTGTATGTATCAGCTACTTTTAGTGTGTCCAATAAATGACACCCTGGGAAAACCTGTCTATCAATAACTTTTGCAACATATCAGTAGCATTTCAATAAGATAAGATGTCAACATTTTCTAAAATTCCACCCCTGAAGGGGTGAAACGGGGGTTCAAATTTTGTATGAATTAACCCCTTGCCGCAGAACGCCGGGTATACCCAGCACTGCAGCACGGGAGGGTTATGAAGCAAGCTCAGGAGCTCGCATCATACCCGTACGGTCCCGGCTGCTATCAGCAGCCAGGACCCGTGGCTAATGCTGGACATCGCAGTTCCGGCAGATGTCTGACATTAACTCTTTAGACGCGGCAATAAAAGTTGAAAGAATTCTGGTTGTTGGATGCCCATAGACTTTACCCAGAGCAGCCTCATTATTATAGGATCGTAAAAAGTAGATATATGTTACCCCAAATTTAACGCGAGTGAAGCTGCGGGCAAAAACTAGTCTATGATAAGTACATAGAAAATTTGGCACATTTGCACCAACATTCATGTGCACTGCTTTTCATTTTTAGCTTTTTGTTTTCCACGATTCTATAGTAGTGCATGTATGAGTTTAAAGTGAAACCAGTTTAAAATGATAACAAACCTTTACATAATGCATAAATAATTTTTATTATTTAGTGAGTTGCAAAATGTTGAAACTGTTTACTTTACCTATCAGGGACAGGCACACACAGACTCAAAAGGGGGCTTGAGCCCCTGCCCTTTTGATGCACCTGCCCTATAATGCCCTTACTGATTGGGGCATCCGTGGAGTGATGAGGTCTCATTCAGCTGACATGACTGTCGAAGGTCCCTTATCTCAGGAACTGTGTTATATTAACATGCGTAAGGTTTTTATAAAATGGGAAGTGCCCTTTTTTCTACTTGAGCCCCTGCTCCCCAAAATGTCTGTGCATGTCCCTGTTACCTATTGACAGATAACTTCCCCCTATGACTATTCCTCCTATGATTTTGTGAATGTATCCATTTGTGGAGGCTATGGATCCTATTCCTGGTGCCTGAGTATAGCTTAAAGGTAGCCTTCATGGAGAACATTTCTTTGCAATAATGTTCTGGCTGATTGAGAGGAAGTTGAGCACTCTGTCTTGTATAAAGAAGACAATAAATTCTGCTTTGCATGTTCCAGCTGTTCATACTATCATAAACATACTAATAACTCATTTTTATTAGAGGAACTTGCATTGAGGTGTACAGATGTATATGACTATAAGGAAGCCATTCAAGCGTTATTTCATTTCAGGATAGGATCGCGAGTGTGTAAATATTCCAGATTGAATATACTGTAACAGATGGAAAATCTCTCTCTATTAAAATATCTTGTTGTGTGAAGATGTTTCATTTGTTTTATATTTCTAAGATCAATCTATCTATCTACATATTCATTCCTTTCTTTTTGATTTGTTCCAAGCCAATAAGATTATTCCTTTTAAACTGCACTTGGAAAGAGTGTAGAATAATGTTATACGCAAGATTGTCTAAGGAAAGTTTAAAATAATTTTGACATACCCTAGTTGCCAACTACACCTGCTTTCCTATCAGTCCTGATTTAATGCGTTTAATCCTGATCTACAGGGCTATGTACCAGGAACATACAGTAGCAGCTTTCTTCTCTCCTTCTCAGCTCTTGTTAGGCTCTGTGCTCTGCTCATATTTTCAACAATTGCCAACAATCTATAGTATCGAAGTGTTATTGATGTTCAAATACTAGGTTATCCAAGGATGTCAGATTAGAAGAAATTTTAGGAGAACAGGATTCATTTACTAAGCTATAGAAGCTTCATGACTGTTTGAATCTAGAATAAAGACATCAACCCTGAGTCCCCCTGAAATGTGTTATTCCTGTACTCACACATTGGACTGCCATGTCTTTACCAGACATGGTGGAAGCTATTCAGGCCTGTGAAAGCCAGTGTGAGAGCCATGGTATGTCGCCATCCTTTGGTTATGCTATGTGTGACAGTTGTATTTTCTTCAACCTCTGCATGTCCTTGCAGTTTCTAACTTCTATCTTTTATGAAAGGTGATCATGTTTTCCCGCAGCAGCAGCCTTTACTATACTGTTTGCCTGAAGGCAAAGAAAAATGGTCAGCAACATGGTTTTGGGTCTATAGCATAAAGTAAGATCACATTCCATATATACTAAGAGCATAGCCCTTCTGTCTTCTATCCAACACAATGAGTGGCACCATTTATGATAATTTTGTTAACAAAACACATCTGGCACTCTATTAACTATACAATTGATCAGAACTTGTAACTACACAATTGCTCACAACAGTACAGAGTCCTCTTTACTGAGCCTGCTACCCAGTTGGAGAATGTCAGTACAAAATGCAGAGAGCTCAAAAGGAAATCCAGCTCAGAATTTCTAGGGACACTTCTCTTCCATACACGCTTTTTATAATTCAAAACTTCAATACTCTAGGGTATTTTGCATGGATTAAAGGACATTGTTATTGTACTGTGCTTAGTTGGAGATTTCTTTGTTTGTTCCTCTTCCCATTATCCTCTTTCGTCTCTCCAATGTATGCAAGATAAATTTGGGAGATTTTACTCAAATTTGACAATTAAATTAATAAAATTGGATTTTACAACAATTTGGATTGGACCCTACACTCCCTAGGCTGGGTGAAAAGCTCCAAGACCATAACATATAAGGAATTGAAAGGTAGATTCCTTAAAACTCGTGCAAAGGAAACATTGACCAGTTGCCCATAGCAACTAATTGGATCGCTTGTTTTATTTTTGAAAAGACCTCTGAAAAATTAAACAAGCAATCTAATTGGTTGCTATGTCCAACTGGTCAACTTTTTCTCAGCATAGGTTTTAACGAATCTTCCCCAAAGTGCGCATCTGCTTCCTACTCCTTTTTGTAACCAGTCTCATTTAACAACAACACTTGGAAGCTGGATACTCAGTAAATCCTTAAGTGAGTCACAAAAAATTGTATTTTGAATTAATCAGAATTTTTGTAAAATTTGGAATGAACCTGATGCTTAACAATTCTATTCACTCATCACTACCAATCAATCAATCATTGCTGACTCTTCCCAATGACTGGACTTTATCTATAGCTGGTAACAAGTCTATCAGTGTATAACCTGGGAAGAAACATGATCTTACATACTTCAGGGCCCATCGTTCTTACTCCTCCGGTTTTATCTTGACAGGCAACTTCCAAACCTGTATATCATTTTTGTTCCCATCTGAGCTCCAGATTGTCCAATGGCTTACTCCCATTATTGCGAAAAAGCCCTCTGTCTTCCAGGTAGAATTGGTCAGGCTTAGTCCCAGCAGACAGGGACTACTACTATTCCTGCCATCTCATTTCTTGTATCACACCTCAAGACCATTGCAAACAACTTCTGTACTCTTGTAGTCAATAAAAGTACATTGCACAGTTTTTTTAAGTTAATCCATCAGCAGAGGAAGAGGAAGGAGTTCATGCAACCAAACAGAGTTGCTTGGTGTGGCATCTGTTCCATAAAGTATGTCAATGGTGTTATAAGCTAATATCTTATTTTCCACATGCTCAGGCCACATCTTGGTTTCTGATCTTCCCTTAAGGTACTGATTACACCCAACATGGTTCAATTATAGGTGTCATTACCCTGGGATGATGGGGGCTGCTTTGAATTTCCCGTTACTGTACAGGAAACATAGTACGATTACCGGTTGTGACTCTGTCTTCTTGTAAAAGAAGTGACTACACTTTGGCCCAAACTGTGACTACACTTTGGCGAAAACAAAAACTGTCTGATTTTGCCAAAAACAACCAATCACAGTTCAGCTTTCAATTTACTATTGCTTGTTAAGATATGAAAGATGAGTAGATTGATAAGCCTGGGCCATTGCATTTAAAAAAAAATGGGTCACTGTCCAACCCATGGCTAGCAGTTCTAGAGGAAATAAGGGCAATGAGACATAATTGAGAGGCTTAAGGTTCACTCTGTATGGCCTATCTTGTTTCTGAAATAGTATGGCCCCTAAACTGGGTAATCTAAACATTGGTGGCCACCTGGAAGGGTTGAGAGTAGTCTACAAAATAGGTGCTGGTATCAGCTTTTGCTTCAGTTTCATAAAGGTCTGTTATATAGCTTCAATCCACGTGTCAGATACAGCCCCTGTATATGTCCTTTATTCTTCTGTTGATTAGCCAAAAAACAATTCCTCAAGGAGTCTTGTCATTTTGGCAAAGTCCTAAATACACTGGCAGTACCTACCAGTCCCAAAAAAGGCTCTCAGTTCTGATAATGTGTGTGGCATGGTCCAGTCCACAATTCTCTATTCCATCAGGGTGAGGGGCCATTTCGGCTATACTGACTCGAGTAGTTGAGTACTCAGTAGTCAACCTGGCAATTTGTGGTCTTCAATTTTAGTCCAGTAGGGTCTGTCATAAACAATTGCATGCAAATAACTACAATACTCCTCAGAGGTGCTGGGTACATGACCACATCATCTAGATTTACAGTGCCTTCCAGGTTGAAAGGCAACAAAACGGGAAACAAGAACAGGAGAATACTGTTGCATGGCACTATATGCAGTATATGTTAATGAAATTGCCAAGATTAAGATACTTCTATTAAGTAAAGTTTACTTGACTTGCTTGCAAAGACTAGGTCTACCGAGATAATTCTCCCACATCAACAGGCTACGGAGTTTACCTCAACTTGGCCACGCTTACCGCTGTCATCTACACTGAAATACGAGCATCCACTCTAACTATTTATTAAGCTGTAATAAATGTGTTACTTTATCCTGCTCATTCATTCTTACAAACTATTCATCAATGTGAAGCTGAAGACCAAGTATAACCTGTTTTACTACCTTTACTTAATGCAAGCCTAATAAATTGTGCTGCATTAATTTAAATGGGAAAAAACACAAATTTCCGCAGAATTAATGTGATCTAGAATGTGCAATATCAGCAGTATGTTCCAGAACTAGAATTAATGTCTAATATACATTCCATACAGCAGTACGATGCTACACAGAAGCAATGAACCAGGCACACCAGCTCAGTAAATTGTTCTAATCAGTAGAGTGCGTTTTCCTAATAGTGTTTTGCTGTGTTATGTATGCCTCATTAACTGGTATAAAAGGTTAGATCTGTAGTCTTGGAAGGCTCTAAACTTTCTTTACATTATAAATAGGCATGTTTCATGTGTAGTTTTCACCATTTGGTTAATCACAGTTACTTGCTGAACATAGATGGATCTTGTAATAGAGCTGGAAAAAGTGAATCATGCCTTTGGCTGCAATAAATAGTATTTATTCTATAGCGTTAACCATTTGTGCACCTTTTTTCAAATTCTTCTAAATGCTTTTGTCGATGAATAAATTTAAATCCATAGACAAATCCTTTTATATTCAATGCAGTACATAATTAACATTTTTTTCCCACAGAGAAGGATAAGCAGTGTATACCTAACTAAAAAGGTATTTTAGTTTCATAAAAATGTATTTTAATAAGACAATCACAACAAAATATATAACTTACTACTGTAGTGTTAGCACAAATTGTACTGACCTCAGCCTGCTTTTGGGTAATTCACCTTTGACAGGAAGTTGTGTAGTCCTTTCATTTTCAGTGTGTCAGTGTAGTATTTCAATGACGCTGTGTTCACACATGTTGTTTTCTTAGTGATACTGTTGCGCTACTGCACACATTTTTGGCTGCCTTTTCACCATAAGAATAAAATGTTTTTTCTGACATGTGCACTAATAAAACACCACGTGTAAACGCAACCTTACACCATGCTGCCTCTAAACAATGCTACAGGCAGGGGAGCAGCCAGGAAATTAGTGCCGCAGGTGCTGCAATTTCACTGTGCAATAATCTGCTGTGAAATGATATGTTCTGCAACAGCACTGGATTGGGAACTGGCAAAAGAGCTGTGGGAAGGGAGTAGGCAGGATGTGATAAAGATCTGAAGAAAAGCAATGTATTCTGAGGTTGCCTTATATTTTATTTTATAGTACTCTGCAATTGGGAAACCAGGAAGTACAGGACAAAGACCCGCAAAACAAATGGATTTTTGGTGGATCCAGAACTAGGGCAGAGAAGAGCAGTGATATATGCTACTGCCGTTTTATTTTTTTCACCAAATATCAGAATACCCTTTTAATAATGAAAGGGACCTTGTATTTGCTGCTATGAGCTTTGGATACTGTTGGGTAAGCAAACTATTTATTTCCTTGGTGTCATGGAGGCAGTGGTCACCGTCTGGCACTATACCAGTGTTAGGTTAGGAACCCACTCTGACTAGGTGGCCTTTATGTGGTGAGTGGGCTTGTACTTTTTGTTCAAAATGTAAACAAACAACCTGTTAGTTTTTAAACTTATGTTGAGCAGCAAATAGATCAAAATACAAATGATGGATGTGCGGCTGTGTTTCTGTTTCTCTATTTTTCTTTTACATTTGTAGTCTGTCCCTTTTTCAAAGCCAGCACTCCACTCCACCCATTCGGCCCAGGCGTTATTAATTAACAGGAGACTGCATATGGGTTTCCTCCTAGCATTCTCCCAGCCTTCTGGCATGGAGCACATGGTAGGTGTTCACATTAGTGTGGTGCTCTGTGGCTGCCATTGTTGCTGTGATGCTTTGTTTGTGGGGTGGAGTGGCCCAGAGCCGGGGGCTTGGTTGGGCAGCAGTGGGGCTGCCTGGCCACTGGGTCATTCCCCCTGTGGGCATGGTGTCTCGGAGGCAGTGGTTGCTGCACTGCACTACGCCAGTGTTAGGTTAGGGACCCACTCTGACTAGGTGGCCTTGACGTGGCGAGTGGGCTTGTACTTTTTGATCAAAATGTATACTAACAACCTGTTAGTTTTTGAAATTATGCTGAGAAGCAAATAGATCAAATCGTGGATGTGCGGCTGTGTTTCTGTTTCTCTATCTTTGTTTCATATTTCTCTCCTGTTGCTATTGGGGGTTGCCAAACTCATAAAATCACATTTCTTTTTTTTTATTTTTTTTTACAGATTATGAAGGGTTAATCTTTAGTGGTCATTTATTGTACTGTTCCTGGAAGGTGGGGGTCCTAGGTGGTAAAAAAAAAATGTCCAGGAAGCAGGAAATTTCAAGTAATATTTGGGCAGCAAAGCATAAACAGTATTGGAAGGCAGTGAGCATCACAGTAGGTTTAGTATTGACACAGATGACACAGTGTTAAACAACACTAGGAAGCAAAGCTGACACATAATTGGGGCACTGGGCAGTAGAGCGGGCACAGTACTGGGTAGTAAGCACAACACTGCAGACATCTGAGGCTTCAAAAACACAGTATTAAAGGGTTTTACAGTCTAATAGAGATATTATCAGTTGGCACAGCAGTAGAATGTAAAACACTGAGAGACTCCAAGGTGCAATTTCATACTATAATCTTCCTTCTCATATAAAGAGCAGGATAAACATCACAAACCATCATATCACACAGTGTGTTCCTTTAAAATGTTTCTCTAGCTCTATGTTTGAATAAGAAGATTATTGTTACACTCTGGTAAAGCACCATGTTTACAGAAGACCTTGGCATATATAGACAGCTGATCTGGGGCTGATATCTTATCTCTTAATAAAATAGTGTTCATCCCCCTGTTTGGAAGACATATGGCTCGGTATCTCCTCACAAAGTCTTGCTTCTCCATCAGTTGGGTGGGAAAACATGACGCCATGTGTTCTGTACTTCCTATGAAAGGAGTGTGCATAACTAATGCCTAGGGTATGTATCTTTAGGGATCCACACATGATGACATCACTCGTGTGTGAGAGTGTTGAAGAAGCGATGCTCAACCTCTTGTAGCTGCCTACAAACACAATAGTGATTGACAGGGAGATTATCCAGTGGCTTTTTTGCTCTGGCAAACTTTCAAACAAATGCCACTAGCAGGCCTGGCCAAATGGGAAAATGCTCAGTTTGCCGTATGGCCAGGCCTGGATCTGGTAACAGTGGTTCCTTTACAGTGTGTTCAATTTTCTGCAGTGTCCGGCTTATGGTCTGAGTATTGATCAGCTGACCCCCAACATGTAAACCTCTGCAGCAATGCTGAAAGCATTCAAACGTCTATTTTGCAAAGACAACCTCTGGATATGATCCTTAGCACGTGCACTTAACTTCTTCGGTTGATCATGGCGAGGCCTGTTCTGAGTTAACTTGTTCTATAAAACTGATGTATGGTCTTGCCTCCCGTGCTGTAACTCAGTTTCAGGGTCTTGGCATTCTTCATTTAGCCTAAGCCATCTTTATATAGAGCAGCAATTCTTTTTTTTTCTGATCCTCAGAGAGTAACCCCTTCCCTAATAAAAATTTGAATCACTCTACTTTTACCATTTTTATATAAAATAATGTAATCAAAAATAAACATTGTGGTATGGCCGCATGCATAAATGTTCGAACTATTAAAATATAATGTTAATTCAATTGCACGGCCAATGGCGTAAAACCTATATAAATTGGGTACCCCTGTTATTGTATGGACCTACAGAATAAAGATAAAGTGCAATTTTTACTGAAAAACTTAATTTTGCCCCACAAATAAGTTTTTTTTTGTTTAAAAAATAAGTGCTATCATTACAAAGTACAATTAGTGATGCAAAAACAAGCCCTTTTATGAGTCTGGTGCAAATTGAAAAAGTTATGTTTTTAGAAGTAGAGGAGGAAAAAAGGAAAGTGTAAAATGGGCTTGATTGCTAAGGGGTTAAGGTTTTAAGGCTGTGACAGTGTGGCAAGGAAAGGGTGCATTTCCCACACTGATCCTGCAGAAATCTCCACCTGTGGACTAATCAATGAGGCAGCAAAAAGGGGAAGGGTCCTTAAAAGCAAGAGAAAAAGAATAATCTGGGCTCTCCCCTAGACAGAAGTGGCTGTTAGAGGGGGGAGACACCGTGTCCAGTGCCAGGCGGGCACAGCAAGGGCTGCTGAGGACACAAGCGTGGACTCCCGGAGTGAGAGACACGGCTCCTGTAACATATAGCAGGTGGCTGTACGAATGGGACTTTATGTTCAAATGTGAACTGTGTCTTATAAGGCTGCAGGACTTATTTGGAGAGATTTATCAAAACCTGTCCAAAGGAAAAGTTGACTAGTTGCCCATAGCAACCAATCAGATCGCTTCTTTCATTTTGCAGAGGCCTTGTTAAAAATGAAAGAAGCGATCTGATTGGTTGCTATGGGCAACTGGGCCACTTTTCCTTTCCACAGGTTTTGATAAATCTCCCCCATTGTGTTTAAACTGGCAGGGAAAAGCCCATCAGTTATTAGTCAGGGCATGCTACATGTGTAGTGAGTGGCTAGACGGCCTAGGAGTTATTTTTATGTTTTGTTTATTTTGTTTATCCTGCACCCCGTTTAATAAACCTGGCGAGGAGCCAGAATTGCAGAAAGGACTCGCTGTTTGACGGTTTATTGTGGAAAAACGTGTCCTTTGGCTACGGCAAAGGACGATCCCAGAGTGAAACCCTTTACAGGCTGACATTGGGCAACTTAAACCTACAGCTCCATCCATACATTTTCTATAGGATTAAGGTCTGGAGACTGGCTAGGCCACTCCAGGACCTCCATGTGCTTCTTCTTAAAGGGATATTCTGGTGGAAAACATTTTTTTTTTTCAACTGGTGCCGAATGTTCTACAGATTTTTAAATTACTTCTATTAAAATCGTAATCCTTCCAGTACTTATCTGCTGCTGTATGCTACAGAGAGTTTTTTTGTTTTTTTTTTCTTTTTTGTCTGACCACAGTGCTCTCTGCTGACACCTCTGTCCATGTCAGGAACTGTCCAGAGCAGGAACAAATCCCCATAGCAAACCTCTTCTCTGGAACGTTCCTGATATGGACAGAGGTGTCAGCAGAGAGTACTGTGGTCAGTACAACTGATAAGTATTGGAAAGGTTTTTCAAGAGAAGTAATTTACAAATCTGTTTTACTTTCTGGCACCAGTTTATTTATAGACAGCTGATCATCAGGGGGACTGACCCCGCCCCTCCCCAATCTCTGTGATTGGCCAGTCAATCCACATTGACCAATCACAGCAAAGGCAGTTGAAAAAACTGCCTTTCACAGCTCCGATCTCCTTAATGCAGTGAGATCAGAGAGTAGATCAGAGCTGTGTAAGCTCTGTACAATAAAAGATCCCCCAAAGACCCCTAAACACCCCCTGTTATCCCTCCTAGTGATCATGTTTAGGTGACATCAGCTGTCTTGGACAGCTAATTGTCACCATACAAAGATCAAAAAATTGTAGCCCTCTATATGTTGCAAAACTACAACTCCCAGCATGGAGTTGTAGTTTTGCTACATCTGGAGGGCTGCAGTTTAGAGATCACTTACTTAGACCTCCCACAGCAGTACAAGGTGCTGAAAAAAAAAAGTCACCTAGACTAGTTGCAAAACTACAACTCCCACCATTCCCTGACAGCCAACATCTGAGACCACTGGTCTAAGTGACTTTTTATTTTTATTTTTACAGCACCTTGTACAGTAATAAATCACTGATCAGCAATCAGGGCCGTCTACACACGGGGTAAGGTCCGGCCACATAGTACAGAAGAGTCGCTGGTGGCAGGGACTGCATACATCCCCCAAAAAGTACCCCAAAATAAAAACCAAGAACCCTACTTTATTACAGTAAAAGTAAAAAAAAGCACTACCACTACACTACATTACACACTGAAATAATTAAATAAAGTGAAAAACACTATACATCTACTCACACTTACCACCCCCTTCCCCCCAACCCCCCCCCCCCCCTATAAAATTTAAATGGTCAGAAGACTCTTTTTGTGGAGGCAGAATACTCCATTCTTGCCTCCAAGACCGCCAATGAGGGAGACCCCACCTTTCTTCCTTCCTCCCTCTTGTCATCGTCCAGTGATGATGAGCCCCCTAGAAGGTGGCGCCGCATGGCAATGCCAGTAGAGTCCCCCCCCCCCAAACTAGTGCATCTGTGCCCCATAAAAGTTTTCCCTGTACCCTGTACTGTTTTCCCTGTCCCCAATATAGGTGACCCCATCTGGACCCCAGTTCAAGACGGTTATGAGCCACAGATTCCTGGGTTTGTTGGTCGCCCAGGAATCCAAATTGACCCTGCAGTCCTCACAGAAACTGACTTTACCTTTTTTTTTTTCAGTAAGGACTTCGTCCAGTGATGATGAGCCCCCTAGAAGGTGGCGCCGCATGGCAATGCCAGTAGAGTCCCCCCCCCCAAACTAGTGCATCTGTGCCCCATAAAAGTTTTCCCTGTACCCTGTACTGTTTTCCCTGTCCCCAATATAGGTGACCCCATCTGGACCCCAGTTCAAGACGGTTATGAGCCACAGATTCCTGGGTTTGTTGGTCGCCCAGGAATCCAAATTGACCCTGCAGTCCTCACAGACACTGACTTTACCTTTTTTTTTTTCAGTAAGGACTTTGTCAATTTGATGGTGGCTCATAAGAACTGGTCCGCCCAACAGTTTGTGGCTCAGCACCCCAATGCTTTTATGGCTAGACCCCCATCAATGCAGTAAATCAAGTGGCTTCGTGGATGACATTGAGCTGGGTGCAGAAATATACATATCGTAAGTTGGCCCTAAAGTCCCATGTGAGGAGGATGTGCCCCCGGCACACCCCCTCCATGCGAGACCCTCTCAATCTCTGCAACTGTCAGCCATCCCTGTGCAAATCCCTAATTTGGGCCTCAAATCAGCATGGAGCTATCTCTCTCTCCTGAGCTCTCTGAGCTGTATTTAATGGCAACAGTTAATGCAGCTCATTTATGTTTCAATGGGTGGGGTTGCTGATGTATGGGAGGGAGGAAAATGGAATTGTGGGATTTGTTGTCAAAAAAGAAAAGTCAAACAGGCAATACTAGTTCACAAAAAGCTAGCCACAGTGTTATGGTAATCTCACAACATAGCCATTTAGCCCCAAGACAAGCGCAGATCCTTCCTAAGCATGTCCATTACTGTCTGCCAGGTATGTACTAAAATCACTTTATGGTGGAGAACCCCTTAAAGGCTCACTATACCCCTTGTTACGTTCCTTGAGGGGTTTAGTTTCCCAAATAGTATGCCATGTGTTTTTTGTTTTTTTTGCTTTTGGCACCATGGGGGGCTTCCTAAAAGTGACACGCTCCCCAAAAACCATTTCAGCTAAATTTTCTCTCCAAAAGCTCAATGTCACTCCTTCCCTTTTGAGCCCTGTAGTGCGCCCACAGAGCACTTTACATCCACATATGAGGTATTTCCTTACTCAATAGAAATAGGTTGCAAATTTTGGGCAACTTTTTCTTCTTTTACACCTTGTAAACATGAAAAAATAGGTCTACAAGAACAAGTTAGTGTAAAAAATATAGATTTTGAATTTTCTCCTCCACTTTTCTACTATTAGTGTGAAACACCTTAAGTGTTAACAACTTTTCTGAATGTAATTTTGAATACTTTGAGGAGTGCATTTTTCATAAAGGGGTCCATTATGGGGTATTTCTAACATAGAGCCCCTTAAATTTACTTCAAAACTGAACTGGTCCCTGAAATATTCTGATTTTGAAATTTTCGGGAAAAATCTAAAATTTCTGCTAAACTTTGAAGCCTTTAATGTCTTCAAACGGTAAAGACATGTCAACTGAATGATGAAAACATAACTTATTGTATGTGTAAATCAATTTATAATTTATTTGGAGAGCTTGGAAAGCTTCAAAGATAGTGATGGCCGCCACACCCCCTCCCATAGACTTGTATTGAGGGGGCGGGCTGTGACATCACAATGGGGTGGGGCCGTGACATCACGATGCTCCAGCCCCTGTATCGCCGGTCATTACACACAGAGCAAGTTTGCTCTGTGCAGTAATGACAGTGGGGTGCTGCAGCGGAGATCCTGGGGGTCCCCAGCGGCGGGACCCCCGAGATCTGACATCTTATTCCCTTTCCTTTGGATAGGGGATAAGATGCTGGGGGTGGAGTACCCTTTTAAAATGATACCCTACTTATATAGGTTTTATTTTGTATTACTTCTAAAAAAAATCATAACTACATGCAGGAAAATTTATATGTTTAAAATATGGGCAGGTATGAGGGCTCATTTTTTGTGCCGTGATCTGAACTTTTTATTGGTACCATTTTTATATTGATCCGACTTTGCGATATCTTTTTATTTATTTTTTCATGATATAAAAAGTGACCAAAATACGCTATTTTGGACTTTGGAATCTATTTACGCGTACGCCATTGACCATGTGGTTTAATTAATGATATATTTTTTATAGTTTGGACATTTCTGCATGCGGCAATACCACATATGTTTATTTTTATTTACACAGTTTTTTTTTTTGTGGAAAAAGTGGGTGATTTTACAATTTTTTTTTGCAGTTTTGTAGCCCCCCCTGGTGGCTATTTCACTGCACATACCGATCTCATACACAGATCATTGCTGTGCATTGACATGGCAAAGATCAGTGTAATCAGCAGTCAATTGCTCAAGCCTGGATTTCAGGCTTGGAGCAATCAATCGCGGATCAGACGCGACAGAGGCAGGTGAGGGGACCTCCGCTCCCGTTCTTGCTGATCGGGACATCGCGATTTCACCGCGATGGTCCCAATCAGCTCAACTGAGCTGCCGGGAAGCTTTTACTTCCATTTTAGATACTGCGTGACCATGCGTTTTATAACTGGACCGGGCGCAGGGCATACAGGTACTCCCTGCGTCCTTAAGAAGTTTAAGGGGCTACTCCACTGGAAAACATTTTTTTTTTAAATCTTAATCCTTCCAGTACTTATCAGCTGCTGTTATGATCCACATGAAGTTCTTTTCTTTTTTAATTTCGTTTCTGCTTGACCACGGTGCTCTCTGCTGACAACTCTGTCCATTTTAGGAGCTGTCCAAAGTAGAAGCAAATTCCCATAGAAAACCTATACTGATCTGGAAATGTCCTAAAATGGACAGAGGTGTCAGCAGAGAGCACTGTGGGTCAGACAGAAAATAAATTAAAAAAGAAAAGAACTTCCTGTGGAGCATATAGCAGATGATAAGTACTGAAAGGGTTGAGATTTTTTAATAGAAGTAATATACAAATCTGTTTAACTTTCTGGCACCAGTTGATAAAAAAAAAAAAAAAGGTTTTCCAGTGGAGTACCCCTTTAAGGTCAAAATGGGCTTGGTCTCCAAAGCAAATACTTTGTTGCCATGTGTTTTAGGTCATTGTCATGCTGGAATACCCATCTATGACCCATTTTCAATGTCCTAGTTGAGGTAAGGAGATTCTCACCCAAGATTTGATGGCCCCATCAATCGTCTCTTTAATGCAGTCAAGTTGTCCTGTCCCCTTACCTGGAAAACCCCCAAAGCAAAATGTTTCTGCCTCCATGTTTTACAGTGAGGATGGTCTTCTTAGGGGTCATAGGCAGCATTGCTCCTTCTTTAAACTCAGCGAAAGAGCCAAAGAGCTTGATTTTGGTTTCATCTGACGATAACACTGACCCAATTCTCCCCTGAATCATTCATATGTTTATTGACAAACTTCAGGCAGGCCTGTACATGTACTTTCTTGAGCAGGGGGACCTTGTGGGTGCGGCAGGATTTCAGTCCTTCATGTCGTAGTGTGTATTCCTGGCTGATTCCCCACCATACTCCTGAACATGGGAAATTGATAGTTATTTTGGGTTTCTTCCATTTGCGAAAAATCACACCAACTGTTGTAAACTTTTCACCAAGCTGCTTGCTGATGATCTTGTAGCTCATAGCAGCCTTTTGTAGGTCTACAATCTTGTCCCTAACATCCTTGTACAGCATTTTTGTCTTATCCATGGTGGAGAGTTTGGAATCGGAGTAATTGATTGCTTTTGTGGACTCATATCTTTTATACAGGTAACAAGCTGAGAGTAGGAGCACTTCTACCGATAAAATTATAGACTGATACGTTCTTTGTCAGTGGGTAAATGTACAAAATCACCAGGGGATCAAATATTTTTTTCCGTTACTGCACCTTTAGGAGAGAAAGTATGCACTAGCTTCATAAGCATCCTGGCTGGGACTAACTCAGTTTCCTTTAATCTTACTCCATGAAGAGCCAGCCCCTAAGGTTCCCTCCTTCAGTGAAGTTTTTCTAAATTAAGCATTCATTAGCCCCCTAAATACTTTAATATGTTTTCAGCTTACAAGGGAATTAAACCTCCTGTACTGTAAACTTATACAACTATGCCTTTAAAAAACAAATAACCTATATTCTACTGGTACATAAATCTACTTCAGTAAAGAAAGTATTTTGTTACACAAGTTTTTCTGGCTGCCATAATTTTCACTAACACCATGGTCATTCCAACCCCTTCACCCATACACTATACCCATAGGCATGCTACCATGGATCATAGACTTTCACTACATGTAAAAAGGTTCTTGAGGTCCAGCTGTTGCACTCCAGCTGCTGTGGTCTCATCATCATGGTATGTGAAGGTACCAGCTTACCTTCTCTATAGTATATGGAACCAAGAGCAATACAGAGGATCCGGTGGATAGGCGATCAATATACAGTGTATGGCAAGTTAATAGAAATGTTTAAAAAAAATAGCATTTATCCTGTTTTGTATCTCAGTACAGGTATATCCATACTAAATACCCTTTGTTTTACAAGAAAAACATGATGTTATAGAAAAAAAAGTAAACACAATGTTTTATAAATGACCCTTTGACCAATATCAAGAATTTAACCTATTCAGGCATATAGTATGCATGTTTTTGCAGTGTTCAGTCATACAGGCATTGCAAGTCCAAGCTGAGATAACTTCTATTATCAGTTTCTGTTTGTATGTTTGTTTAATTTTTTAGTTTTTTTTATTTATTTATGACTGTTAAATCCAAATGATCACAAAGATATGATATTCTTAGGATATGCTATTCCTTTCTAAGGTGACAGCCCCTTATACGGTGTGCTCAGCTAAGGTATTGGGCAAATAAATAAACTAGTAACAATAAATAACATACTAAATGGAAAAGAAAACTAATTCTGTTAGCTTTTTTTCCATATGTTAATAAAGAAAAAGGTAGACAAGAAAAATTATTCAGACTGCAGACCAAATTCTTATACTCATCCTCAAATCATCCAATCTGGACCTGAAAGGGATCGTGGTGACAAAAAAGAAAAGGCCCCTTCCCATGGGACAATTATCAGGGGAACCCAAGTAAAAATGCCAATGATCAGCCGACAAATGAGAAAACACTTGTTCGTTAGCTGATTACATCTTTGAGCGACCACTAAGTACAGACGACAGGAATTGAGGAAAAGAGGTTAAAGTCTGAAACTTTGGGTGGTCTAGAGCAGTGGAGGGATAACTGTTTGTATCTAATTTAAATCTTTTTTTTTTTGTGGAGATGGAGAAGTGGGGGATTCGGACTGAATCTGATTTGTTCCGAATTGATGTGCTTGGCATTTTAAAGAAACTGAATTTAGAATGCCAGAAAGTAAATGTATAATTTATGCATCTGTATATTAATTTTTACTATTACTAACCAGGGCACAACAGAATTGCCAATTCATTTAGACACATGGTAAGAGTGACATGAATTTAGCCCTCTATGATACATGAAATTAACTGTTACCTATCTCTCCGTGGGGGAGATTTATCATTGCATTTAGAGCTTCTTTTTATTTTTTGCTTACACCGGGCACACAAAATATTGCACATGCGCCTAAGCATTTTTTCAGTTTTCACTTTGCAGTGTTTGTGAATTAATGAAGTGTGAATGTTGCCTGCAGGCATAAAAAGTCACAAACCCCTCCAAAATGTCGTAAGTCAAAGACAGTTCAGATCTGACTTACAAAATTGCGACTTTTTGTGTAGAAAAGTCACAGAGCAGAAGAAGAAACATACAAAATAGGGATTTATTATTTTTTGCTTATGTGCGCCAAATTTATCAACCCCCCTTGATAGTATGATAAATGTGTCGCATATAAGCAAAAACAAAGCAAAAAAAGAAATGACATTAAAACTCACCTTCCAAAGACAACAATGATAAATATTCTTTATCTATAAAAGAGAAATGTAGATGGTGTGGTATAACTGATGAACGTGTTGATGTCAATGACTCTTATGTACCAATCCCTGTGGGATCATAATCACTTACTATGGTCAATACATTTCTTGCTATATACTCTCATAAAAGGTGAAGGATGACTTGTTTTTAACTATGTTGTATGTTAATTCAAAGCAGATCAAACGTGACAACATCATGTTCTCACAGCAATGCACAAGTGCGCACTATGAACTAATACTTGTTATCAGTAAAAAATGATTTAATTACCAGTGTTAATAAAGGTTGATTACAATATCAATATGGGTATTAGCCGGCTGCAATGAACTGTATTGCATTAAATGAAATGTCTGAGCTGCATGCAGTTCCATTAGTTGTGCTGTTTTTAATGATAGGAGCACAATGCACTAAATGAAGAGTTTCAGTCTTGTAACAATCTCTTAATGAGAACAATTGCATTGTATAATGAATGCAGCCAGGGAACAGGGAAAAATAGATGAACACACATCTGTGCTTGTTGACAAGCAGTTTGTTCTTCTACAGACTGCTGTTTACCTTGTGCCTTATGTAACTAACATGTGTCCGCTGTGCTCGTGATGACTTCATATATCCTTATTGAAGTAAGGTAAAAAAGGGCTTACTGCAAAATCATAAGTCTTGACCAAGTATATCTGACCTGTCCTGACATGAGGATCAACAGAATATAAACTTATCTGAAGCTTACTTAAGAATCAATCATTTCCCCTACTTGCCCTTGGGTCTGTCTTAGGCTACATTCACACTACCGCTGCGCCCCGTTAAGAACGGCTGTCAAACGTTCTTTTTTTTTTTTTTTTTACTTTGACAGCTGTCATTTTGACAGGGCATAATGGGCAACAACGGCTCCCAATGGACCCCATTATGGTCAATGTGGTCCGAGGGGTGCTGCTGTTTTTCAATGAGAATAGTGGGAGAAATAGATGGTGCTAGCTTCATTGTAACCAGTGGTGTAAAAACTTCCCCTGTAAGGCCCTACTTTTAATTCCCATTTTTAATTCCCTACTTGATATGTGTTACTTGCCCTAAAAAGGGCGGCCCCACACAGGAACCTCTCCCTATTTCCACCTAAAAACACTGTGAAATGGCAGTGTTTGTAGGTGGAAATAGGGAGAGGTTCCTGTGAGTGGCCGACCATTTTAGGGCAAGTAACACTTGTCAAGAAGGGAATTAATAATGCAAGAATAGGGCCTTACAGGGGAAGTTTTTACCCACACCGATTACAATGGACCATACGTTGTTCCCTTCCACCTTTTAGAGGTCTTTGCATCACATCAATAATTGGTGGTGTAGGTAGCACATGGTGTTTTTTGCACACCTTTCCTTTTGTTTGATTTTAAAAAAAGAATTTGGGTACATATTAGAGATGAGCGAATTTCATGAAATATTCGTTTTGCAACGAATGTGAATATCGCCACAATTCTATCGTGCAAATTGCTTCATTAAACTCCATTTACTGTGGTCCAGGGCATCTAAAATGGCGGATCACCATGTCAGTACATGGGGCAAGGAACACTGAGAAGGCAGGAAGAGAAGTAGGTGGGATGACCCTGGATCACATGCAGGAAGCAGCCTATCCGCAGCCAGTCACCCCTGTGATGTCACAGCGCTATATAATTGGCAGCCATTTTGCGGCTTGTCATATCATTCATTACACTGCATAGAGATAAGACGGACATCGCTGTGTGTGTGTTACACAGAAAAAGCTCTTTCCAGTAGTGTTTCACCTCCTAGTTACATCAGTGATCTGGTGGACAGAGAGCAGTGTTTTTTCACTGAAAAGGATTTTTTACTGCAGCCATTAACCTCCCAATGACTTTCTTCAGCATCATATTACAGAAAGGGGCAGATAGCTATATGTTGCCTCATACATTTCAACAAGCTGCATCAACTTCATAAACCTATAGACTTATAACACTGAGTATTCATGGCAAATACCCTAAGACACAGAATATACATATATGGTGTCCCGATACCGTATGGTATACCGTACCTTGTATAGTGGTCCCCAAAGTCAGAATTACTTCGTTCCAGTAGGGTCCTCCTGGTGGGATAGCCCCTAGTCGCCTCTTCCTTCTTCAATTCTGTGATGTTTATATGTATATTTAATTGCATATTTAATTGTGTGTATATATAGTGTTGCAGGACCTTAGGTCATGTGACTAGTGTTAATTCTATTAGAGTATGTTGAAGGACCTTCCTAGGTCACGTGTGTGGTCACATGTCTAGACCATAATTCCTTGTAAAGTGAATGACAGATGGTATGGACATATGAGCTCAAGGTCAGCCCCTGCCCATATAAGGGAGCTGCCAGCCAATCCTCTCTCTCTTGGGTTCCTGCTCTCTCTTGCTCCTGAGCTGCCAAGCAAGCAGCATATCTCTTGATTCCGGATTACCAGACTGAGCATATCTGTTATATCCTTCAAGACAAGCTTAAGCCTGAAGCCTGCCAGCCTCGGCCTGAATCTAATCGTGAGTTACAATACAAATCCCCGCTAAAGCTAGCGTGACTGCTGGACCTAAACTCAATCCTCTAAATCCAGCGGAACAGCGCATCTAAAGCTCCTGAGCTTAAAACTCACAAGGTCCCAACCAACTGTCAGGATCCTCATAGACTCTGATTGTACAAAGACTGTTCCTGTTTAATGTTGCATAAAACCTGCAGTAAAAGTTCTGACAGTTTTCTGAAAACCCTTCGGTTGTGGACATTCATTTATTATGCCTCCCTATCGCTCTTGGGACAGATGGCGATAGGACAAGCATATACAGAGGAGCCCCCACCCTGGCGTCACGAGTGATAAGGGTTAAACAAGCACCCTTTTGTTACCGCACAGCTACACCCCATATACCCTACACCCCCAGGCTACCACATAGCGTTTTGGCGTCTTACGAACAGGATACGGGTGTGTGCCTACAGCTGTTGCCACCATTTACAGACTACTCCCCCCATGTAAAAGACTTTATTCATGTGCTGTGAATCACCATTCAAGTGTACGGGACTGTGTGTGTGGTGTTGCATGCAAGGAGGGCACACGAAAAGTAAGGTGGGAGGCGAAGATTTATTGGCTGCAAGGAGTACGATGTGAATACATGCTACGATCCTCTGGTCCGGTCAGCACTGCAAGTGTTATTTCGCTGCCGGAGAAGTGCGCAAAAAAAGCCTGCGCTGTGCCACGACCCGACCATGGGCGTGGCTACCAAGTAAATGTGTTGCAGCCAAAGGGGAACAGGGGACAGGAAGTCGGGGCTGCATCGATGACATCCTTCCAGCCAGCGGCCATGTTGGAGAAACCCATTATAAAAGTAGCCCTGCACAGCAACCTCTTCAGTCAGCACGAGGAAGATATGGAGTGTACAGACATGGTGGAGAACAGCGTTCCACGCGGTTAGAGTTCCAAGATGGCGCCGGAGCAGAGGAAAGTTGTGGCGGTCGCAGCCCAACTATTCCAAGACCTTGCTGACCATCTGCAGCAGTTATCGGACCCGGAGGGGCCTGCAATCTTCCCCCGTTGCCCGACGATGAGGACGACTGGCCGGACACCCCTCCACGAGAATTTGCTGGGACACCTGGAGCATCTTCACCGGTGAGACTGTCCCCTCACCACCGGACATGGGGTTCGTGGGCTGAGATTCCGACGGAGGAATCTTCTGTAAGTACCCCACCAGAATCTAACTTTTCTTCCTCCTCCAGCCCAGAACCAGAAGTACCCCTGTCTGATTTAAATTTGCCGAGTGCACGACCGCACTCGCCATGTTTGCCTAAATGGACATTCGGGGATGAACCAGAGTTGATTCAATATATGCATGATGTTCTTCAACCCCTGCCTGGGAAGCCACTTCCACCAGTACCCACAGTGCAGAGGGAAAGGGCCCGTCAAGAAGCCGAAATGGCCAAATTGATGGATAAACAAAAGGCCCGACAACGAGAACTTTATGCCCCCAAGCATGTTCAGCTACCCTATGAGGATAGGATCCGCTACCAACAAAATACTAAAGAATTGGAAGCACTCTTTATTCGCATGTGGGACTGTCCCCGAGAAGGGGCGAAGCCTTTAGTGCACCGCCGTGCCACAGTGGCCAAGTTCGACAAGGTCAGAGGTTATGGTACCCTCATTGATTGCCAAATTGGCTATGCCATTCTCGTAAACTGTCGAGCTGTTCAAAGGCCTTACATCGACAAGAAGTTCCATTCACTGGAGGTGGGTGAAATAGATGAATATACACCTGTGCAGGGTCTGCGAGGAGAGTGGGCTGCCGCAGTCACCAGACCCGCAGCTCCTACCCAGCTTCCATTCCAGTACTACCCCTACGATGATTGGGAGGCGGACCCCTTTCAGCTAAGGCCGATATGGCCTGCTCCTGTTACTTCCACTGATGAGCCTACAGAGAAGGAGACTCTGCAGCAGCAGCCGGATACTCCTAACTTCAGCAAAGTGCCCAGGCCTACTCCTGCCAAGAAGGTGAGGCCTAAACCGTGGGCACCAACCACAGTGCCACAGCCTACTCCTACTGAGGAGGTTTGGCCGGATCAACCGGCACCAACCATTCTACCACTGGCATCTTCAGCAGCGGCCATTAATTATATGGTCAATGTTAACCCTACAGTGTCCCACTCTACCCTCTCTAATGTGGTGTGGGACACCAACTTTAATCCCTTGCCCAGTTCTGAAGTCAAGAGGGGCAGGGGTTCTGCAAGAGGAGCTGGATGATGAAAGAGCTTTTTTTAAAGGATCAACCTTCCTGCTTGATCTTAATTTGATCTTGATTTTGTCTTAATTTTGTCTGCACAGACTGTTGAAATTGTTGAAGGAGGCCTCTAGCAGAACTTTGCTAAGACAGTTTGAGTTATCCATGCAATCACCAAGTTTGTGCCTGACCCTTGTGTCAAGAGACATTAGGAGATTTGCAAGTGTATGCCTGGCTAGATGTGGTAGCCGTGTCCTATGGACTCCTAGTGCAGGTGGACTGATGATCCTTGCGTGTCTGTTCAAATGTATATAATCTAATCGTAATATATTATTTCCTTGTCTAATTGCACTTATCAGGTGAATGCACCTGAAAGTTGTTGTAATTCTAATAAATGTTGTTTTCAGGTCGAACCAAATGCAAATCAATCTTGAACACAAAATATTAGGTGTTGCAACATTCTCAAAGGTCTACTCAGGGTAACCTACCCTTAAGATACCAAGACTGACTCTTCACATAATTCATGTACATATAGTACAACAAATAATCACTCTAGTGTACCTACCTCACTCTAACTTAGTACACAAAACAAAATATCTCACATTCTAAGTAACCAAAAAAACTAAACTTTTAGGGATTGTATCCTATATCATTATTCAATTCCTTCCACTGTTATGTACACTAACTTTGTTCTCTTTACGTGTTCAGGATGTTCTTCCTGGCCAGAAGGCGCTTCTGTAAGCCTAAGTGTATACAAGTATTCAAAAGGGTAATCTATGTAAGGTTTATCTGTTGAGTTCTAGGGATAAATTTGTGTAGCCAATGGACCCTAGTAGCTAGTTATTGGTAGACAGCCACAGGCAAGCCAATATAACTACAGTGTACTAGACAGGTAACAAATGTGGTAAATAAAAATGTTAAGTGAGATTTATGATATCTGGTATATAATATTTCTAGTCAGTCCATAGGAAATAAAGTAAGTAGAAGTGTTAGGATGTATCTAAAGTCTTATAATGTCATCCTGTTACTAAATTCATGAAAAATGCAATCCTGTTCGAGAGTTTATCAGTACTCATGTTTGTACATAAAAAGTCATGTATAGGTGATCATCAGGTGGGATTTGTCAAAAACCGCTCAGCGGTCACGAACATCAGGAAGGTGCTGGCGATGATGTATAGTGTTGGGGGCCAGTCCCAATCAGCAGCCCGATGCGCTCTACTTACTTTTGATGCTGAAAAAGCTTTTGATAACGTTCGCTGGCACTGGCTGGGACTGGTCTTGACTAAATTTGGGATAGAAGGTCGTTTCAGCTCTTTCATAGGTGGTCTTTACAACGGTTTGACAGCGAAAGTACACACCCCAGGTATTCTATCAGCACTTCTCACATTGTCAAAAGGTACACGACAGGGTTTCCCCCTGTCGCCCCTACTGTTTGACCTGGCGATCGAACCGCTGGCACGCCATTTATTAACCTCTGATCTTTACAAGGGCGTTCAGGTGGGGGATCAGGAGGTAAAGTTGTCCATGTTCCAGACGATGTGCTTCTCTATCTACATGATGCAAAAGAAGCTGTCCCAAAGATACAAAATTTTCTTTCCCTTGTGGAAGGATTTTCAGGATATAGGGTTAATGCCACTAAAAGTATGTTATTACTGCTTGGTACATCCCCTCCTCGGTGGGTTGAGGAGGGCCTGGATCTGGGGTTGAAGGTGGCATCCTCCCACATAACATACATGGGTATCCGTATAGGGAGGACTCCGGATACCTTGTACTCCCTTAATTACACACAGCTCTTCCAACGCATACTCACAGAACTTAAGAGGTGGGAATCGTTGCCCTTGTCTTTTTTAGGCAGATGCCATCTCGTAAAGATGATTAGCTTTCCTCGCTTATTATATCCCCTGCAAACACTCCCACTCCTTCTAAAACACACTGATGTCCGACATTTAAATTCAGCCTTCCAGTGATTTATTTGGCAAGGAAAACGTCCTCGGATATCTTTACAGAAATTTATGCTGTCTAGAACGGAAGGGGGGGTCAATTTCCCAGACATAAGAGGCTATAATATAGCGTGCCTATTCCGACATGCGCTTTACTGGTTGCACTCCTCCACTTATTTTTCAAATTTAGTGGTAGAAAGGGCACTCTCCTCTCCATGGTCGCTGCCAGCACTCTTACACACCAAATATGCTAACCTTCCAAGGGACATTAAAGGTTCAACACTATTACGAGACACCATAATGTCGTGGAAGGAGGTGCGGAAGATCTTTGGTCTTCCATTTCTCCTGTCCAAAAGAATGCCCTTGCATGATCACCCGGAATTTTCCCAATGTAGATCCAGCTCTTGGTTGCGCTTATGGCATGATAAAGGGATACACATGGTGGGACATTTGATGCATGATGCTAACCGTAGATGGCTTACACCAAGCAAGATTCTCCACCAGTACGACCTGCCACAATCTCACTCTTTTTACATCATTCAAGTCAATGCTTTTTGCACCTCCAGACTGCGTGATCTTTCGGGGGAGGCTACAACTCATACTTTAGATGGGATTATAGGCAATGAACCCCAAAGACGGTCGATCTCGGACTTGTATGCAGCTTTCCGCAATCTTTTCCTTAAACTTGATCCCAAACATGTTTTTAGGACAAGGGAGAGATGGACAGGAGACACAGACATTACTGAAGTAATACTACTTGGGTGGGAAGCGGTGAGGAAGAATGTAATTAATGAAAGATGGGGGGAGACGTATTTTAAAGTAGCACACGCAGCCTTGTATGGCTTCAACATCTTGCCTTCCCCCACATTCCCGGACAGGATCACCCACTGCCCTAAGTGTAAACTACCGCTCACCAACATGTATCACGGGATATGGGAATGCCCTCATACTGCTAATAACTGGCTTCTTATACAAACTTACATTTGGGATAATTGGGGAATACGATTCCTTCCTTTTATGCCTGAAACACTGATTTTCCATCAAGCACATCCTCCTGAAGGGGAAGGGGAGGGGGAAGGGCGGTATCCTAAATTTGTTCATGTAGTTCTTCTAGTGGCCTTAAGATTACTTTTTTCTAAATGGTTGGAGGCGAACATTCCAGACTTGCCCTTTCTGATCGCTCAGCTGAAATTATTCTTAGAGGTGGACCGTTTGGATGCAGAGCGGCACATGGATTCTGGCACCAAGCGCTTCTTCCAAAAGTGGAAATCTTTTATTGTAACCCATTTTGACTCTCAGGGGATCATTAATATTGTTAAACCTTTCAGATATACTAATTGGTACTGTGTAGAATCCCTAAGAGGTTCTCTGGGAGCGTTGCGCTTACCGGATTTCTAATGTGCCAATCCTGATGCTTAAGAGCTTTGTCGCTCCTGTACTAGATCCCTTGGGAGTCGCAGGGTGTTCCTAACTTGCTCTTATTACATCTTGCTCCATGCCATTGGTGTGATTCTCATTGGGGCTGACATCTTCGGTGTAACCGACATATAGTACATACTAGACTGCCCAGGGAGGTCTCCCATGGATGATATTGGGTGTCCTCCTGCTGCAAAGGATGCTTCAGGGGTGGGGGAGGAGGGTAGGATAGGGAGTTCTATTTTTGGGAGCTGCTATACACTTGTATGTGGGCGTCATCTACAGATTGTATATTTTCATCCAATGCAACAAATTTTTGTATTTGTATTTTCCTGAAATGCTTTTCTGTTTCTGTTTATTGTGAAAATGTTTAATAAAAATATTAAAAAAAAAGTCATGTATAATTTGTTTGCCTAAAACATAAAAGGAAAACAAATAATACTCCTTTCTTTAGAGCTTGCAAGGACTTTTATCATATGCAAAGACTCTCGTTACATGTTCATACAGCCTGAATAATGGACATTTAAAAGACTATGCCCAGGGCTGTTAAAAAGCAACTGTTGCACTTCGTCCCTCTGCTTTAGGGGACAGATGTTGAGGTCGACTTATCTTAAGTAAGGGGGTTTGTGGTGTCCCGGTACCGTATGGTATACCGTACCTTGTATGGTGGTCCCCAAAGTCAGAGTTAATTTGTTCCAGTAGGGTCCTCCTGGTGGGATAGCCCTCTTCCTTCTTCAATTCTGTGATGTTTATATGTATATTTAATTGCATATTTAGTTGGGTATATATAGTGTTGCAGGACCTTAGGTCATGTGACTAGTGTTAATGCTATTAGAGTATGTTGAAGGACCTTCCTAGGTCACGTGTGTGGTCAGATGTCTAGATCATAATTCCTTGTAAAGTGAATGACAGATGGTATGGACCAATGAGCTCAAGGTCAGCCCCTGCCCATATAAGGGAACTGCCAGCCAATCCTCTCTCTCTTGGGTTCCTGCTCTCTCTTGCTCCCGAGCTGCCAAGCAAGCAGCATATCTCTTGATTCCGGATTACCAGACTGAACAGATCTGTTATATCCTTCAAGACAAGCTTAGGCCTGAAGCCTGCCAGCCTCGGCCTGAATCTAATCGTGAGTTACAATACCCACTAAAGCTAGTGTGACCAATCCCCTAAATCCAGCGGAACAGCGCATATAAATCTCCTGAGCTTAAAACTCACAATGTTTAATGTTGCATAAAACCTGCATTAAAAGTTCCGACAGTTTTCTGAAAACCCTCCGTTTATGGACATTCCTTTATTACACCTCCCTATTGCTCATTGGGACGGGTGGCGATAGGAAAAGCATATACAGAGGAGCCCGCACCCTGGCATCACGAGTGATGAGGGTTAAACAAGCACCCTTTAGTTACCGCACAGCTACACCCCATATACCCTACACCCCCAGGCTACCACACACATGTTTGGGGAGATTTATCAGAGACTGTGTGGAGGGGGGGGGGGTAGAGTGGTGCGGTGTCCAGTGGTGACCAGTTGGATTGCTTTTTTTCTTTCTTTTTTAAAGAGATCTGTGAGGGATGAATGAGGCAGTCTGATTGGTTGACATGGGCGGCTGGGCAGCTTTTTCTCTGGGCAGGTTATGATTGATCTCCCCTATTGTGTCTAAATAAACAATCAATGTGACGTTATAATTTATATATTCCTTTCAAAATGACCCGCAGAACTATTATCATACAAGCTGCTGAAGAAGTCTTGAAATGCATCCAGCTAGTTACTGGAATCATCACTGACTACCCACAGTGTAACCAATTGGAGTTACTATTGCACCGCATACCTACCATCACGTCTGCTTATTAAACAGCAACGACATCTAGGATCCCCGCACGGACATCATCTCTTCAGGGAGCAGAAGTGCTGCAGTCCACCCAACCTGAGCCCATCTGTCCATGCTGCGACACTTAGGAGATGGCCGAGTCTTCCGCAGAATACCCTCTTGCTATAGAGAGCCGGCAGTGAGGATAAAGACCAGTGCATCCTTGTATCAGTAAGGTACAACTAGTAAGGTAAGGTACGACTAGTAGTCCCAGCATGCCTTTGCTGTTATAACTATTTCAATTACTGCTTATCTCAGCACACTGAAACTAGGGACTCAGAATACGTCTGATACAAACTTGCAACAACAAATACTACTTACCAACGTATTATATTAGATGATATAGCGATTCAATACTAAAAGAAAGAGCGATCTTCCTTGTAACTACAAGAAACTGTAGCTAACCATAAGGAATAGCTTTTTAGTCACTATTTGTAGCCAACGTGTATCCATTGTGGGATTGATTTTATTCAATATATGGTGATCCTGAACATTTTATATGCACATTTATCTATTTAATGTATGTACTGATTTATTTTACAATACATTCTGACTTTAGTGCCACCAGTTATGTTTTGAACTATTTTACATAGTACATACCACTGTTGTTTAAATTTTATTACCAAAATAAAATATTTTCCTGAACATCCGAAAACTTGAGCCCCAGTTTCTTACTTCATAATCTGCATTTTCTCGGACACCGTGGGTATAGGTGTCAGCTGGGCGTCTCAGGTCTATTTGGTAATTAGTGTTTCAAGAGCCTCTCCAATTTTGCACTTATTCTAACTAAAAACTCTTTAAGCAGTGCATAAAAGTCCCTTCTGAACTTACCGTATAAGATGACTAGGCATATAAGACGGCCCCCAACTTTTACAGTTAAAATATAGAGTTTGGGATATACTCGCCGTATAAGACTACCCCTCTACCGCGATACGGTACCTTACCATTTTTCCCCCACACTAGGTTGTCAGCATTGTTCCCCCCACACTAGGTAGGCAGCATAGTTCCCCCACATTAGGTTGTCAGCATAGTTCCCCCACATTAGGTTGGCAGTGTAGTTCCCCCACATTAGGTTGTACTTCCCCCCACATTAGGTTGGCATATAGTTCCCCCCCCCCCCCCCACATTAGGCTGGCAGCATATTTCCCCCCACATTTGGTTGTAGTTCCCCCACATCAGGTTTCTAGTACCCCCACATTAGGTTTGCCGTATAGTCCCCCCACATTAGGTTGGCAATGTAGTTCCCCCACATTAGTTTGGTAGTATAGTTTCCCCCACATTAGGTTGGCAGTATAATTCCCCAACATTAGGTTGGCAGAATAGTTCCCACACATTATATTGTAGTTCCCCCACATTAGGTTGGCAGTATAGTTCCCTCCCACATTAGGTTGGCAGTATAGTTCCCCCACATTTGGTTGGCAGTAAAGTTCCCCCACACAATTAGTTGGCAGTATAGTTCCCCCACCTTAGGTTGGAGTTCCCCCACATTAGGTTGGCAGTATAGTTCCCCCACACAATTAGTTGGCAGTATAGTTCCCCCACATTAGGTTGGCAGTATAGTTCCCCCACACTAGGTTGTAGTTCCCTCACATTAGGTTGTAGTTCCCCCACATTAGGTTGGCAGTATAGTTCCCCCACATTAGGTTGGCAGTATAGTTCCCCCACATTAGGTTGTAGTTCCCATACATTAGGTTGTAGTTCCCATACATTAGGTTGGCAGTATAGTTCCCCCCACATTAGGTTGGCAGTTTAGTTCCCCCACATTTGGTTGTAGTTCCCCCCACATTTGGTAGGCAGTATAGTTCCCCCCACATTAGGTTGTAGTTCCCCCACATTAGGTAGGCAGTGGCCCCCACAGACATACAGCCTTCAGCCATATACAGTGTATGGCTGGAGGCTGTATGTCTGTGTACTGTCCCACTTCAGTGCTCCGACCACCGCTCCTCCGATTTACTGCTATAGCCTATAGACCCAAGCAGTAGGTCCCGGGACCGGAGGAGCGGTGGTGGGAGCACTGAAGATGACGTGCTGGTAACTTACCATGCCTGCGCGTCCTCGCTGCTCCGATGCTCTGCTCTGCCATTGCTATGGACGCACGCATGGGACGTCCCTGTGTGCACTGGCTCCCGGGGGCCCCTGCATTTTTAAAGTTAACGCAGGGCCGCAGAAAGGTAACCGGGACATCCTTGTGTCCCGAAAAATCTTTCGGGACACAGATATGTCCCGGATGTGAGAGGGGAAATTAATCTCGGATGGAACGCCCGGGGTTTGGATTAGCCATACCCCGGGCATCCCGGCCGACTGCAGCACCCGGCATATAAGACGACCCCCGACTTTTGAGAACATTTTAAGGAGTTAAAAAGTTATCTCATACGCCGGAAAATACGGTACTTAACATTGATCTAACGGACAAATTACATAAGCGCCTCCAGCTACTTGACCAGAAATTACTCTGAGAAACTGTGTTGGTATATTAAGGGAAGAGTGTGAGCCCTAAAGGGGATAGGGACCAATGTGATAATCTCTGTACAGTTCTGCATAGTATGTCAGTGCTATAAATGAAGAGTTCAGTGATAAAGTGGAAGATGGTTGTCTTGTGTTCTTCATCCACCATTAGCAGCGACACAAATAATGCAAATTCCCTTACACAGGAAAATAATTATAAGGTATTAACTTGATGGTAAAAACCCTGATATACTCTACAAAATAAACCCTTCCTCTTATGACTTATGCTGAACTTTCTCAATTGATGACGGTGCTCTACCTATATACTGTAACTCACTTTTCCTACTTAAAGTGTCCTTCCTCTCTGATATTAGACTATAATCCCTTTTCCACCATCCTTTGTCATTGACCAAAAGAGACTTATTGAGCCATTGCCTTGGAGCAACCCACCAGACTTACTGGAAACAATCTGGATCTCCTCCTCTGGGGGCCTTTCTAGAATGTCTTATTTCTATAATGAGAAAAGAAGAAAAGACAGTTCATTGTCTCCCCTTGTTTTTCCCCTTGTGGCAGCCAAGACTGCTTTTTAAAGGGCTAGGGTCTCATTGATGCCTAACTCTAACTAAATTTTCCATATTGTTCCAGCATTTCTTTTTTTCCATTCCTTTCCCTTTCACTTCATGTATTTGGTGTTTGTAGTTTCTTAATACATAGGATATTTTTTTTCGTGTCATCTTTTTTCTTTCCCAAAAACTAAAATGTTCATTTCATGCTAGTATTTGATTTCTTCTGAATTATTGATTCTACTTTGTATTATTTATTTTTATTGCCAATTTGATTTGTTGTTTATCACTTTCCAGTTCTTTTCCATTATGTCCTATATAAACATGAATTTACATCAGATCAGATAAATCAGTATGAACCTTGTCTTTTTGGAAGATGAATACTTTTTAACAACTGCAAACCCTGCTTTACAAACCTGTTTAACCCTGCAAAGGTTTAAAGGTGTATTGAATCAGGTTATTGGATTATTGCTAGGGTTGCAATTTGTCTGCACAGTTTCTATAATTGGAAACTAATACTAAAGGATATATTATATTGACTAACTTTTCTTGGAGGCAAGAAGCAGGTGGTCCGAAGTGGAGCAGTCTTTAAAGACTGGTGAAGACAACCCAGTGATTGTCAGAAAATGAATAATTGTTATGATTCGGCTAGCTGGAGGTGGATCCTCTGTGTCAGAGAGGGATTGGCGTGGACCGTGTTGGTGGATCGGTTCTAAGTTGCTACTGGTTTTCACCAGAGCCCGCCGCAAAGCGGGATGGTCTTGCAGCGGCGGTAGCAACCAGGTCGTATCCACCGGCAACGGCTCAACCTCTCTGACTGCTGAGATAGGCATGGTACAAGGGATAAGGCAAGAGCAAGGTCGGACGTAGCAGAAGGTCAGGGCAGGCAGCATGGATCGTAGTCAGGGGCAACGGCAGGAGGTCTGGAACACAGGCTAGGAACACACAAGGAATAGCTTTCACAAGGCACAATGGCAACAAGATCCAGCAAGGAAGTGCAGGGGAAGTGAGGTAATATAGCCAGGGAGAAGGTGGAAGCTAATTAGGCTGATTGGGCCAGGCACCAATTATTGGTGCAATGGCCCTTTAAATCTCAGAGAGCTGGCGCGCGCGCGTCCTAGAGAGCGGAGCCGCGCACGCCAGAACATGACAGCCGGGGACCGGGACAGGTGAGTGACTTGGGATGCGATTCGCGAGCGGGCACGTCCCGCTATGCGAATCGCATCCCCACCGGCAATGTCAGTGCAGCGCTCCCGGTCAGCGGGTCTGACCGGGGCGCTGCAGGGAGAGGAACGCCGCGAGCACTCCGGGGAGGAGCAGGGACCCGGAGCGCTCGGCGTAACAATAATAGTTTTGGTATAGCATACATTACGGCAACTGTCAACATTTTTATTTGACATAAGATTCACACCTAGTAAAAAGTTTCAAATGACGACCTGTGATTCTTAAAAATGGTCTTCTAGAGGGATAGATATCATGTTGTGACAGAAAAATTGTCTTGTCATTGAGGTGTTCTTTTAAAGAGCTTTTTTTGGCAGTTCTACTTACTACTATTGTTACTGTATCTTTATTTTTACTCAATTGTATATCCGTTGTGTTATTATGCTCAGTATTTTCTGTAGAATGAACAATACTTGATATAAAGCAGTCCATATTCAGTGGTGAGGAAACAACACAAATATTATAATCTACTGTTCTCATTTTACTTGGTATTACTATATTTCCATTAGCCGACAGATTTAGCTGAAATTCTATGTAAAGATTATAGCTTGGCAACTGCAGATTATTGTTTTCCCCAATGAACTGAACTGTGCTGCTTGTTATTAGCTTCAGTGTTACTGAATAAGAGCCTATGTTTCATGTTTATTGTACACATCTTTATACTGCTATGATAGTTTACTCGTTTCTTTAGCCCCTATATGTGCTCCTGTTCATACAAAGGTGTTGATGTTCAAAAATGTATTAATTATTGATTTGTGTTTTAAGATGCCATTATATTAAATGACATAATCCCTCACCAGACAAATATAGTCAATAATTATATTACTCTACTATGGATATTATTTCCATTACATGCTTCATTATTCCAAATCACTCTTGCTATGGTGTCCATTCATTTAAATAATAGGTAACAGACTTGTTACCAATTGCCAACTTCTTGTGGCCTTTGAATATATGCTCTATCAAATCTGCGGTCATGTATTATAACAATTGTCATATTAATAGGACATTTATATAGGACATTCATTTATTTCTGACCACTCTTGTAGGACTATCCTTTTGCTCTCCCTGTTTCTCATTGGCAACCCTATGCCACATGGGACTTATGCCTTGCCAGCCCCACTAAGCTACACCCCTCATTAATCCTTACATAGTACCATAGTACTACATGTATAACCAAGACCCATGAATGATAAGTACCTCGTCTATGCAATGCAGCTCCCTGGAGACAAATGCATATTTCCTTATACAATCTCTTGGCTTCATTAGTCTCTGGCACATAAGGCACTCCTTTAATCCAATTTTAACGTAAAATAAGATTCTACTAATACAGATTTTTTTTTTTATGTTGTCTCCCGAGAAAAGTCATAATGCATGAAGTCAGTAGTAAACATGAAAGATTTAACTCTTGAAAATGTTAATTGAAAGTACTGTAAAGCATCAACACGCTTCAGATTAAATGACCCAGATACTGATTCCGGAAAACATTTATTGCACATGAATTGTGCAAATGATCTTAGAGTAGAAAAGCAGTAAACAATGTTTTGAAAGAATACAAAAAAAAACACTTGCTGATGGGTATATTAAGTGACTCTTGGAAGATATGAAGTGACCGTATAAACTGCGATGACATTTGACTCATATCATAGATGTCTTTTGGAAATGGCAGTGTAAGTTGTATAATTGGGTTTAGAACTGTTTTGAAACATTGCTCATTTACATATATGTAAATTAAGTAGGTGATAATGCTTGAGATTTAAAGCACGGAAGCTATAGCAACCCTGGTAAGTGGTTTTGTAAATACTGCACATGTTCACTATAAATATTTATCTCTATAATTTAAACTATACTGCTCCTTTAAATCAACAAAATGTATTATTGCTCCAGTTATCGCCATACAATTCAATTAAAACTCTACGGTCCCTCATGTTGTGGTTTGATGCATAGATGGTATACTGTATCCGCTGTTAGTGTCTATTTTTACCCTCACTATCCTATTGCACAGTGCCCACTGCAGTTCCCTTCAGTGCATGCCTTCCTTTCCATGTGTCTGTGCCTTATAGCACTTTGTGCCTGCATTCTCTCAGTGCGTTGCCTTGGATGTTATAATATGAATGCTTCCTAGCAGCAGCATACCAGATCACTACACACAGTCTGTCACATTAGGTTTGTACTGAAGATTTTCTTTCTTTGTTTTCCTGCATCCCTCTCCCCTTCCCATTGCCTCTTTCTGTGCCTAAATTTGCTCTCTGTAGCATGTTCCCCCTTTGCAGATCATTGCTGTATCTTTCAATTTACCATTCACCACTCTTCTTTCTCTTGCTGCTGTCTACATCCTTTCTTTCATAGTATCTCTAGTCCCTGCCTGCCCTCTCGCTTTCTCTTCTTTATCACACTGCCTTGTCTCTCTCCCTCCTTCTCCATTTCAATACAGTATCATTCTTTTCATAAACAAGCACAGAGCCCTCTCTGTGCATTTCTGTGCCTCTTTTTCCTCTTCCCCTTTAATCAATAGCCACACCAGGAGAGTTGCTCACATGAATAAGTCCTTGTGAATCTCACCCCCAGACATCTTTCAGTGGATGTGCAGACCAGAGCTGGAAATCTTGCTCAACTACCCTGACTTATCCTGGTTTCCTTAGACTCCGAGGTTCTGTCATGTTGACCCGTGGAATATGCCAGTCTCCTGGTCCCTATGTCCACCCTTCCATCCTCTTCTTCATCATCCTGCTTCTTGGAGCCCAGGCTGAAGGTAAGAAGATGCTCAGCATCAGTGATAACAATGTCTTTTCCTTGTTTCCCTGCAAGCACTTTCCCTTTAAATTGTTAATGCATTGCATGCTTTAAATGTTATAGAAAGGCGTAAAGAAAGACAAAGTAGCAGCAGGGGATAAGCAATTTTGTTTAAGGCTTTATCAATTGAGAATGTCTGGATGCTGAAAGGTGTATGGGAATTTTAGAAAACTAGTATGTAGGACACAAAACATACTGTATTCTTGAGAAAGTGTCATTGTGCTGCTGCTTACTGTCAGAATGGAAATTATTTGGAATATCTGAGTACTAAGTATGTAAAAGTTTAGAAACTGCTTGTATGTGTGATATCGGGTCTTTGGTACACCATATGGTGTTTCGGAGGTTAAACATCCCATTGAGCTTGTAGGGATGTGGGTGTCCAATCTGATTTAACTTTCTCACTCTGGGACTTTGCATTCATTAGAATAACAGGGCAGTGTAAGTGTCCACATCTGATCCCACTGCACCTGGTGCTCTTTTGAAGCCAAATATTGTGCAAGTGAAAGTTAATCTTTGAGTAGAATTTGACTTTGTATCTTTTAGACAGGATGATGAGACTTTTTTAATGCTTTTGATCTTTTGGTTCTTATTGGCTATTATTAAATGTGAATATGAAGTCTTTAAGATTTTGATCTTTTTGATTCCCTTTGCTGAGTTTCTTCTGCTGGTTCGATTCTCACATCTTTGCCACTTAGATCAGGAAAAGTTTGATGTCTTTTGGTTTGCAGCTCCAATCTATTTCTGTACTATGAAATGTTTATTAAAAGATATGGCTCCTTTCTTAGTTATAATGTGAAATCATCCAGGATCTAAGGGCTAAAGAGATAGACTGTATCAGCTGGAATGTGCATTGCAGAGAACCTTACAGAAGAGATTAGGTTAAGGTTCCTTTATTTTTTTAAAGAGGCATAAAAACTCAGAAAATATATTTAAGTTATTTTTTTAAACTATACATGTGAAGCTGATTGAATTCCTAAACATGGTCACACATAGGTAATCCTTGGCTGTTAAGGCTATAGATAAGAGGAGTGCATCTTTAGACATGTGGTTAATCCTTATCAAACCATGTGTACGAGTGTAATGTAACAATTGGCTATTACTTATAATATGTCAGGCTTATAAGTTCAGTACTGTGGAATAGATGTATTAGTATCTACAGAATGATCATTCAGTATCTCATAGTACAAGCTCTACACCAAACTCTAACATCCACTCTTACACATTACTTAAAACATTCTACCAATACTTATACATACAGTAGTGTCACAAAATGAATTATTTGTATGATAAACATCAGGTTGATTTTAATGAGACTTAATGATTCTAATAGTACTTAGCAGATAAATACACACAAGTCCATTGTAACATATCACTTTGATGTAAAACTGTATTCAATGTAATAGCTTTGTTTAATTAGGAAATATATTTTCTTTATGATTTACTCCTCCTCACTGATGGATTTTGCTGCAGACTACCTACGCTTCTTTATAATTGAACTTACTGGTAAAAGTCTTTCACATATACCAAGCTGGTCCTGATCTTCAGTGTTTTCACTTTTTTTCTTAGAATCCAATTACTTGACTTAAACTATGTGTTATTTGTGGCACATCTGATGTTTCAAGGTAGCATCACGGATGTGTGCCTAATAGTATCTGGAATACTGGACATGGTGCTAACACATAAGATTGAAAAAAACAAATGATACAATTGTATCCACCTAACAGGGTTGGATTCTTGTCCAGAAAGGCAATGTCATGGTTGGATTATCTGAAGAAGGTCTATAATTGAAAGAATGGAAATATTTGACACTAGGTCTCAGTCTTTAGATGTTTTATCTATGAGCTAGAAAAGAATAGCTAAATTATACATCAATGTATAATATGATCAGCAACCACTGACTTCCACAAGTAATTAAACTCAGAATTGAAATTTTGGATCAAAATCGGCAAGTCATTGAAGGACCATTTTCTTAGCATTTACCTTGGGGGTTTCTGGTGCTGGTTCCATGTTTGTCTATTCAGTACAAGTTAGACTTGAACCATGCCAATGCAACACAGTAGTCTGTGGAGTGTTTTCTTGGCTGTGAAAGGTTCTCTACATGTTGCCATTTTAGATATGCCATCTGTTATACTACTGCTGGTTCAATGCCCGGTGGATTAGTAAAGGTCAGGCACAGGTCTCAAGTAATATCATAGTTTTGACAGTATTTTAACGAAGAAGATACAAAAAGGCATAACATTAAACCACTAATTATTTAGTGGAAAAGTCAACTCAAACCACAAGACTTATTGGCAAGAATTAAAAATTTACCTATGTTATTAATATCATCATTGCTCTTAAAGGATCCCTCCAGTGCTTCTCATGTTCTGCCAGAAGTTTAAATATAATAGTGGGAAGTAAAATCATCGGTAAGACAGTAATACTGTTGCCAAGGCAACTAAATGATGCCAAATCCTTTTGAAGGCTTTGTAGGAGAGGCTTCTGGCATAATACAGCAATATAGAGGGTACCCTTTAATTGTTATTTTTCTCATGTTGGGGAATAATCTGTCTGGGCCGAGAACTTATTTGTCCATACCAACCAATCAGAGCTCAGCTTTCTTTCATAACAAGTTCTGTTAAAATAAAAGCTAAGTTCTGATTGGTTGCTATAGGCAAATCAGTCTCAGACAGTAAATTTTTTATCTAAGCCCACCATGGTCTATAGTCCATTCATGAATAATGTATTGTTCAAAATGTATTTGACATGATAACACAAATGTTCTTGAACACCTGCAAGATAACTACAAAAGTGAATACAGATCTCAAAACCAAAGTTTACCATAGATGTGTCCTTTTCACGGTCAGGGCCCAGAGGTAGGACTTCTGCCAACTATAAAGTGATGTCCTATCCTGTGGGGAATACCTCTTTGAATGCATGTCAATAATGTGTAGGATAATAAAAATGATGCCAAAAGCTCTATGCATCTAAACCTGCAATGATTTTGAACAGTTAAGGTTACAGAGATATATATTAGTTTTTTGTGATATTTATGTTTGGTATTATGAAATCCTCCTAAACAATGATCACAATAGAGGATCATTTATTTCTCTATCATTCTGTTTTGCAATGACTCAACCAAGTTAAACATTGCCCTTCGATGACTCTTCATGCTCTTCCTTTGCAGACGTAGATCATTTTAGACTACTACTAATGTTTTTCTTTTGCATTGAAACTTTAATACTCTTGACTTTTATCGATTTCATCCATTGGGGGCCACTCTACAGCAATTCTACCAAATTAATAGTTGACACCTTTAGAGTAATTGAAGGAAATCTGTGTCCGATGGCTATTTGCACATGTTTACATAGAAAAAGTACTATCATTTACATGTGTGTGCATCTTTTAGACTGTATAACCGTCAATTCTTCTCTCTTTTTGAACCATAATTTAATCTCATACTGCTTCATAATGAGACATGTTGAACACTTGGATATGTTATTACTTAAAAGAACACATGGTATGAAATATGACAGTTCTACCATATGCATTTAAATAGAAGAGGTGTAGAGGCAAACTGCAATGATTCATCAGAGTCTTCTGAAACTGGAGCCGTGCCATTAGTTAACCACATTTCTCATGCACATGAAGAGTAACTTGTCATTTATTGTGTCCTACATAATTATTATTCACTCTATGTTATCTTTCTCCTTGATAAAAGCTTTCTTGACCAATTATGTAGAGAAAATGTTCTATATGTATACCACAGAGAATGGCTGTGGAAAGGTTACTCTCTCCAATTAGGTTAATGATTTACTAACTATACCACATTACCGAGTAATCCAGTGAAACTATTTTAAAGTTTATATTTAATAATTTATTTAAATCAAGGTTGGAAAAAGTATTGTAGAAATTAGGAGCCATTGGGACCTGGGACTACTTTTAGAGTCAACTTAAAGGGGTACTCCACTGCCCCAGCATTTGGAACATTTTGTTCTGAACTCTGGGTGCAGGCTGCAGGGGTCGTGAAGTGATGTCACAGCCACGCCCCTCATGATGTCATGTTACACCCTCTCAATACAAGTCTATGGGATGTGACATGGCAGCTGCCACTCCATCTCCCATAGACTTGCATTGAGGGGGCATAGCATGATTTCATGGGGCAGGGGAGTACCCCTTTAACTCACAATAAGATATTTATTGACATAAATAGAAGGGAAAAAAAAGTCCTAGCTGTTGGGATTTTTACAGTTTGAAATGGAAAAAAAAAAAGTAAAAAATGAATACCACTGAAATTGTCTATGAATTTTCTACTGGCACTTATGGCTTATTAGTATGTGTGGGTATATGACCATACTATGACCACTACCACTACAAAGTAACTCAATAATATTACCCTGTTGTTACTGAATAGAAAAACACCATAGGACAGATAAATGTTACCTGCCCAAATTTCCTAAGCTGTCAAATTCTTAGACAATCTAGGGCTAAGTTCACACTGTGAAAAAAATTCCAATCTATTCCATTTTAACAGCACATTTTTATCCGTAATCAATAAAAAAAAATTATTGTTATAATATTTTGTGGCCATTTTGCAGACGATAACATGTCAGTAACATTTTCCGATGTGTGAGCTTACAGTACCCTAAGAATGCACCATATTTATCAAAGTGGCTTTTTTAGACTGTTTTTAGACTGTGCAGTCTAAATTTATATTCTTGACCTAAACTGTGCCAGATTCTTGAGACAGAATTCTGGTGCAATTTTGGTGCATGGAGTCACATCTTAGGCCCCTTTCACACTACCATTATCCTCCTGGAAAAACCTCATGAACTCCCGCCAGATAGTCCTAAAAACGGCCGTTAAAAAATCCCATTCATATCTTTTAGGATCCCATTCATGTTCATTATTTTTGACGGCACAAAAGACAGTGCTTGAACTCATTTTTGTTCCGGCAAAAATAAAAATGGAATAACGGCCGTTAAAATTTAACACTGAAGTCTATGGGTGATGGATGTTCACAAATGACATCCGTTTTTGTCTGTTTTTTTATGTTCCATTATGATCCGTTATTGCTACTGAGCATGCTCAGTAAAGCATCAAAACCAGGAAGTCACAAGGAAATAAAATAACGGACATAAAATAACGGACATAAAATAACGGACTATAACGGGTGATAACAGATGGCACATGTCCGTTATTTTGACAGAATGTCCATCAGTATTGGTCATCAGTTATCATCCGTTGTATTAAGTTATTTCATCCATTTTTTCATGATCTGTTATTGCTGAATAACGAGTATCAGAATGCAGGAACATAACAGTAGTGTGAAAGGGGCATTAAAGGGGTACTCCGGTGGAAAACATTTTTTTTTAAATCAACTGATGCCACAAATTTAAATAGATTTGTAAATTACTTCTATTTAAAAATCTTACCCCTTCCAGTACTTATCAGCTGCTGTATTCTTCAGAGGAAGTTGTATAGTTCCTTATAGTCTGACTGCTGTGCTCTCTGCTGACACCTCTGTCCATATCAGGAACTGTCCAGAGCATGAGAGGTTTGCTATGGAGATTTGCTTGTACTCTGGACAGTTCCTGACATGGACAGTGGTTTCAGCAGAGAGCACTGTGGTCAGAGAGGAAAGAATTCCAGAAAGAAATACAACTTCCTGTGGAGCATACAGCAGCTGATGTAGTACTGGAAGGATTAAGATTTTTAAATAGAAGTAATTTACAAATCTGTTTAACTTTCTGGCACCAATTGATTTAAAAAAAAAAAATTCCCACCGTAGTACCCCTTTAAGCCATGCCTCTTTTGTTGAAACCACATTCTGTTTAGCACAGGAAACAGCATAATTTTGACTGTGGAAGTCCAGAGGGAATCTCAAGATTCCCAGGGCAATGGGCTTTTGTAGATGGTGCCACTAGGTAGTTGCCCAGTTTGCCCCAAACCTTGATTATGGGCTGTTTAGATACCAAGTCAACCTCTTTACACTGGCATTCTTATGCTACTAAACAAAGATAAAGAGAACAGGTACAAGAGTCATATAGATCCCTCTCACATGCAACTGAGACAAGGCATTACTACCAAAGTTACTACCAGATAAACACATTGGGGGACATTTATCAAAGCATTTAGTAGTTTTTTTTTTTTTGCTTAAAATTGTCGCAAAAAAGTCGCATGTGCGACTACGTTCTTTTTACTGCGACTTTTTGCATGTTTAGTGTCCTAAGCAAAAAATAAAAATCTTGCTTACCAAAGCAAAAAGTGATTTTTGACTTGCAGTGGTCAGAGATTTATCAAGTGCGAAAGTCGCAAAAAAGTCGCATTACATGAAAAAACCTACTAAATTTACTCCAGATCAGACATGGAGCAGAAAAAGCCACTACCAAAGCAAAAAAAAAGAAAAAGTGCTTAAGTGAAAGAAATTTATCAACAGGCTGAAAGCAGTTGATAAATAAGTCACAAATATGCAAAAGAAAGTAAGAAAAAAATTACTAAAAAAAGGAATACATAAGCAAACATTGATAACATGCACTTGAGAACATGCACTTGAGAAAATGGCATAGTTGGTAGTAATCTGTTTTTATGTTATATAAAAGAAGTTTTAATTAATAAACTGTAAATGGACTTTATAGTATTAAAAGGGCAATAGAGAACGTATTATACTATTAGGCTACATATCTTAAATGTTTAAATGATATACAGTAAGTAGTGCAATAAAACCCGATATGATAAATAAAACTATAAGATTAGGTCTCTATGGATCTTAAAGGGGTATCCTCATTCCTGAAAGTTATCCCCTATTCACAGGATAGGGAATAACTTGCAGAGCACATTGAGCATGAGCAGTCAGCACTCTATTCTTTCCATAGGGGGCTTCCAACCATTCCGTATCTTGGAGCTCGGCATTGTTGAAAGCTCTGAATGCGCGCTGAAAGTTAGACTTTCGTTTTGTACATACGGGTGCCGGATCCAGCAGGGGGAGGGGCAAACCAGGCGCTCCCCTTCCCGGCCGGATCAGCCCGTGACTCCATTTACTTTAATGACACGACCGGAGTCAAACCATGGCTCAGTTTTGACCCGTTTGGACCGGACCTAAAATCGTAGTAAACTATGGTTTTAGGTCCGGTTAGGAAACTGCATACGGATCAAAACTGAGCCGACCGGAGTCACCGTTTGACTCCGGTCGGGTCATTAAAGTAAATGGAGTCACGGGCTGATCCAGCCGGGGTATGGGAACACCCGGTTTGCCCCTCACCCCGCCGGATCCGGCACCCATATGTACAAAATGTGGTGTAATGCACCCTTAAAAATGTTTTTTAATTATTGGGATTGGCGGAAGGGCGGGGGGGGGGTTGGTCTCAGTGGTCAGACCACCACGAATAACTTTCCTAAATAAGAATACCCCTTTCATACACTGTGTGTAAAAACAATAGGCCTCATTTACTAAGAGTGGAGTGGAGTTTTCTATTTGGGTGTTAGTTTCCAACAGGTATTTTTCCATGGTATTCACTATTGGATCTTGTATTTGGTAAATTTTCCTTACTTTTTGCTCTTTTTACACATGCTCTGAGCTGCCAGATTTATGTTTATTTGAAAACATTAGTAAATTGGTAGATTTCTTTCGAAAATGTAAGGTTTTTTGGAGATATGCCCCTTTCCCCTTTGCAAGATTTTCTAAATAAAATGAGGCCCAATGTTTTTATACACTGACAAAAAGTACACATCTTAGAAATGTTGATAGATAAAAATAAATGAGATTGTTTTTAGAACGTTTTATTTCACAGAGATGGGAATTTACATAAGTGTGGAAATCCTCTTTAATGTGTTTGTTAGAAGAAAGGTCTGTTTACTTCATCTGCGGTATGATAAAAAAAAAAAAAAAAGAATGTGAAAAATTAAACACATTCCTGCCTCTTGGAGCAATAATCTGGGAACTGTTTTCAATTCTAATTTCTAGAGTGATGTATTCTTTTTTATTGTGTCTTAGGGGAACATTGATATGGTTACTACCTACAGCATCTAAATGTTTCATTTCAATTAGCAAGTGTTATATAGACAGATATAGATGGGTACCATGTGTATAACCTTTTTTCAGAAGTTAGCTGTGCATGTCCCTTCCTCAGAGCTCATCTAAATCATTTCTTCATTTTCTTGAATTGCTTTTATAGATAATGTATTCCCTATTGTATCTACATCATACACATCAGTTTGCTTGGGCACATTAATATACAATATATCATGCAACACATTTCAAAATGCTTTGCAGATAAGCAAAAGATTGCCTGAGCCTATTTATAGAATCATTATGGAAATCTGTATAGAAAGCATGAATGATTCTAATGGTACAATTATAAATAATGACAATAACTGATCTTTTTGTGTTGGGATATGTCCACACTTAGTTTTTGGAGTGTATTTTAGGCTATGGTCACATAGCCAAATACGTCTGTAAAACAGGACTAAAATACGTCAACATTTTTTATCTAATAATGTACACAATGAAAGCCTATGGAATAGTAAACAGATTATCAAAAGTAATTCCAACATTGGAATGGCAGAAGCTTTTTAAAGCAGTGTGTGCCACTTTTCCTTTGACTTTCTTTTTCACAAATATTATAGCAGAAATACAGATGTACTTTATTGCTATTTTACGCATGCATTTTGCTATTCATTTTACAATGTGTGAACATAGTCTTAAGGTGTAAAATGGCATTTTTCACTTCAGAAAATGTCAATTATGCTTCTTCCCCCCCGTTGAATTACATTGGAAAAATGAAAGTTGAAAATAGTAAGCAAGGACATGCCTGTAAGATGTGTGAAAAAAAGACAAATAAATATTCAGTGGAAGATAAAATGCCTAAAAACACTCAAAAAGCAACAAAGGCTAAACATAACCACATTTTGTTTGTAAAACAAGCATAGTTTAAGCCCCAGTTTAGGCCTGCAACTGTGTGGCACTATTGTAGTTGCACTATTTCTAGCCATTATATAACTAAGATTTCCTCTATGCAGACTCCATCTCTAATTTTCAGTTTTTCCTGAACTAGTGGGGAGTAGTTTTTAGCCATCCTCAGAAACCGCACCAGCATGGAGGACATTGTAGAGCAGTACTGAGCAGTGTAAGTTATAGAACAATACTGAAATCTCCCCCTTCCCTTTTCAAAGTCTTCTATAGTCTGCTGTATCCTGACATATTAATGAACTAGACTCAGCATTTTTAGGTAGGATACTTTTGGAGGGAGATGGAAGGAGGAACAGTCTGATCTTATATTTGCTTGTACTACTGATTTATACAACATTTGTTGAAAAGTTAGCAGCCATTTAAGTACCAGCAGGTAGGCTTTCGGCATGGTTATGCACTATATTTCTATGGAAAGTAAAGACACTTCATTTTATCTGTACTTTGGCCAATGTCATAGAGGGAGATTTATTAAAACCTGTGCAAAGGAAAAGTTGCCCAGTTGCCCATAGCAACCTATCATATTGCTTTCATTTTGCAGAGACCTTGTTAAAAATGAAAGAAGCGAGCTGATTGGTTGCTATGGGCAATTGTGCAACGTTTCCTCTGGACAGGTTTTGCTAATTCTCCCCCATAGACTTTAAAAGGAGTGACAGAACACCACTTCATTCAAACTAACCACAGCCTCATTCTTGCAGTTGGGTAGAATAGAGAATCAGAGTCCTCCATTCTAACAGTTGGTGGGGATCCCACCAGTCTAACAGTTATCCCCTTTCCAGTGGATAGGTGACAATTGCTCCTAACTGGAGTATCCCTTTAAGTTACAAAATAAGAATATCCTGTTTAGAAGAGTATTTTCCTCAAACACTCCTACACTACTCCAATATTTCTTTTCATTCATCCATCTCCTGCTAATACACACTAAAGTTACATTTCTCAATTTATACCCCAGCACCTTATAGCTTTATTCTCATCAATGTTCTATACAAAGATGCAATCAAAACCTACTTCTTCTCCTTCTAACTGTAAATGGTCCTGGAATAGTTACCTGGAACATCTTCTGAATCCACTCTAATAAATTGCTTTCCTAATTTACTTACAAACTATTTTCTAAATGCTTCACTAATTTAATAAGTCTTTTCGAGTTCTCATCTAAGTGCTCCACTCAATCGCTCTACTCTTAATTTTTATTATAGTTGTTTCCTATGTACCATTCGTAGCATTCTTCGATGTGCTCTGATAAGCACTCAATCAAATGATTCTGTGGCCGATTATATAGTTAATACCTAGGTAAGTTTTGCCTTCCATTCAGATAGGATTAACCCTTTAAATCTATTATCTTCATCAGAGTAATTCCCATTATCCGTATCATTAAAATGAATTTGTTTCAACTAGTAGAGAGAAAAACTAGCTACCGTATTGACTTTGTAGTATTAAAGTTAATAGTTTTTTCCTTTAATAGTTCTATCAATAAAATCTTCATTATAGGGGTTCTATATGAATTGCAAAATGTTTAACCACTTAAAGACCCAGGGTGTACAGGTACAGGTACGCCCTGAGCATAAAGACCCAGGGCGTATCTAGAAATCGTTCAGCAGGCACCCCGTGTAAACCCCTGGGGGGGTCCTGTGACCACCCATGTTGGCGATTTCCGCAAATCGCCGGTCAATTCAGACCAGCGATTAGCAGCGATTCTGGGTCAATTGGGTCTCCGGTGACCCAGAAAAGAAGGGTGATAGGTGGCGTCCGAGATGCCACCTATCACCCTTTACCAGCAGGAGTGAGGTGGCATGGGTGCCATCTCACGATCGCATGATTAATCAGTCCGGATGACTGATCAATTACCGAGGCTGCTGGGAGATGATCGGGCGGAAATCAGGGGTTCCTTACCTGTCCATCGGGGCATGCGGGGGTCCCTGGCATCGACATGGAGGGTCCCTGGAGTCTGAGGCGTTGGCGGAGGTCCCCGGGCGGAGGTGGCAGCAGCGTCCTCATTGGCGGCAGCAGGATAAGCTAGGAGGTAAGTTGTTTGCCTCCTGTTGCTAAGAAACAACTCGCAGCATGCACAGCCAAAGGGCATGCTGGGAGTTGTAACAGCTGGTGGCAAAACTACAACTTCTAGCATGCCCTTTGACTGTTTGTGCATGCTGGGGCTTGTAGTTATGCAACAGCTGGAGGCACTATTTTTCTATGAAAAAGTGTGCCTCAAGTTGTTACATAACTGCAACAACCAGCATGCATAAACAGCCAAAGGGCATGCTGGGCGATGAAGTAGTGTGCCTCCAGCTGTTCCAAAAGTACAACTCTCAGCATGCCCTCCGGCTGTCAATACATGCTGAGAGTTGTAGTTTTGCAACAGATGAAGGCACACTGGTTGTAAAACACAGAGTTTGTTACCTAAGGGTGCATTCCCACAGGGCGTATACGCAGCGTATTTGACGCTGCGCAAATTTTACGGCAGCAGTGGGAAATACGCTGCGTATCCCTTGCTCACTATACACACAGGGCTTTCCGCCGGCAGCCCTATGTGTGTAGTGAGTTTTGGAGGCGGGGCTGCACGTCACAGACACGCCGGCACACGACCACGCCTTCAAAACTCACTGCACACATAGGGCTGCCGGCGGAAAGCCCTGTGTGTATAGTGAGCAAGGGATACGCAGCGTATTTCCCGCTGCTGCCGTAAAATTTGCGCAGCGTCAAATACGCTGCATATACGCCCTGTGGGAACGCACCCTAAATCAGTGTTTCGCAACCAGTGTGCCTCCAACTGTTGCAAACTACAACTCCCAGTATGCACTGACAGATCGTACATGCTGGGAGATGTAGTTTTGCAACAACTGGAGGCACACTGGTTGCAAAACACTAAGTTAAGTAACAAACTGTTTTGCAACCAGCATGCCTCCAGCTGTTGCATAACTGCAATTCCCAGCATACATGGACAGTCAAAGAGCATGCTGAGAGTTGTACTTTTGCAACAGCTGGAGGTTTGCCCCCCCCCCCATGAGAATGTACAGGATACATTCACATGGGCAGGGTTTACAGTGAGCTTCCTACTGCAAGTTTGAGATGCGGCAAAATTTCTGCCACAGCTCAAACTCCCACAGGGAATCTCGCTGTAAACCCCCACCCGTGTGAATGTACTCTAAAAAAAACTACACTACACTATACCTACACAAAATAAATTGTAAAACATTACATATACACATACCACTACACAGTTACCCCCCTCCCCCCAATGAAAAAAAAATGTTTCATACGGCACTGTTTCCAAAACAGAGCCTCCAGCTGTGAAAATTAACAACTCCCAGTATTTCCGGACAGCCACTGACTGTCAAGGCATGCTGGAAGTTTTGTAACAGCTGAAGGCACCCTGTTTGGGAAACACTGCTGTAGGGTATTTTGGTGGCGGATGCATATCCCCAATTTAGGCCTCAAATGCGCATGGCGCTCTCTCACTTCAGAGCCCTGTCGTATTTCAAGGCAACAGGTTACTGCCAAATATGGGGTATTTCCGTACTCAGGAGAAATTGCGTTACAAACTTTGGGGGGCATTTTCTCCTTTTACCCTTTATGAAAAGGTAAAGTTGGGGTCTACACCAGCATGAAGAGATGGGGTTAAAAATTTTAGGGGGCATTTTCTCCTATTACTAATGTAAAATTAGGGGGGAAAAAGTGCATTTTAGCGAAAAAATTACAATTTACAAATCCAACCTTAACAAAAAGTCGTAAAAACACCTGTAGGGGGTTAAGGCTAACTCTACCTCTTGTTACATTCCTTGAGTGGTGTAGTTTCCAAAATAGTTGCCATGTGTTTTTTTTATTTTTTTTATTTTTATTTTTGCTCTTCTGGCACCATAGGGGCTTTCTTAATGTGACATGCCCCCAAAAACCTTTTCGGAAAAACTCACTGTCCAAAATGCCATTGTCACTCCTTCCCTTCTGAGCCCTCTAGTGCACCCACAGAACACTTCACATACACATATGAGACATTTCCTTACTCAAGAGAAATGGGGTTACAAATTTTGGAGGATGTTTTCACCTATTAACCCTTGTAAAAATGAAAAATTTGGGGTAACATCAGCATGTTAGTAAAAAAAAGAAAAATTTTCATTTTCACGTCCAAATTCAACGCAAAGTCATTAAATACCTATGGGGTGTTAAGGCTCACTGGACCCCTTGTTACGTTCCCTGAGGGGTGTAGTTTCCAAATAGTATGCCATGTGGGGTGTTTTTTGCTGTTCTGGCACCATGGGGGCTTCCACAGTGCACTTAACATCCTCATATTAGGTATTTCCTTACTCAAGAGAAATTGGGTTACAAATTTTAGGAAGATTTATCTCCAATTACCCCTTGTAAAAAATCTAAAACTGGGTCTACAAGAACATGCGAGTGTAAAAAATGAAGATTTTGAATTTTCTCCTTCACCTTGCTGCTATTCCTGTGAAACACCTAAAGGGTTAACACACTTTCTGAATGTCATTTTGAATACTTTGAGGGGAGTAGTTTTTTATAATGGGGTCATTTATGGGGTATTTCTAATATGTATGCCCTTCAAATCCACTTCAAATCTGAATTAGTCCCTAAAAAATTCAGATTTTGACACAAATTTACCACTACCATAAAGTAGAATATGTCACGAGAAAACAATCTTGGAATCAAAATGAAAAGTAAAAGCATCTCAGAGTTATTAATGCTTAAAGTGACAGTGGTCAGTTGTGCAAAAAATGCTCCGGTCCTTAAAGGAGATGTCCGGTGCTCACATTTCTTATTTTATCCGTTCCGGGCTGAAAAATAAAAGAAAACAAATGTTCTCTTACCTGCCTAGGCTCCCCCGGTGCTTCAGTACAGGTGTTCGGTCCCCGGGCTGTATTCTTCTTACTTCCTGTTAGCCCGGCATGTCACACGGAGCTTCAACCTATCACCGGCCGCAGCGATGTCCCGCCTCGGCCAGTGATAGGCTGAAGCTCCGTGTGACGTGCCGGGCTAACAGGAAGTAAGAAGAATACAGCCCAGGGACCGAAAGCCTGTACCGGAGCACCGGGGGAGCGTAGGCAGGCAAGAGAAAGCTTATTCTCTTTTTTTTTGCAGCCCGAAACGGATACAATAAGAAAAGTGAGCACCGGACATGTCCTTTGAGGTGAAAATGGGTTTGGTCCTAAAGGGGTTAATAAACATCACAAAGGGAAGAATAAACAAATAGCACAGGGGATAAAATGTTTTTGCCCGGAATACCGCTTTAAATATATGCTATGTGAAATAAATGCTATTGACACAGTCCAGATATGCCTTTTAATACAAGTTCTTTGAAAGACCTTCTCCAAAAGGTTGTCATGGATATAAAAGGGTACAATTGTCAGAAAAACTTTCCACCATTTTCTAGCTTAAATAGGTTGTCTTGCAAAAGAATTCTGTCCATATATCCTAATTTAGTGAATGAAATTTACAGAGGGGGTCTTCTACTTGCTCAAGACCATTCTCTTTGGGCTTTGGAAATAATTCCTCTATAAGAGCAGCCTCAGCTCTGTCTCATTATGTAATGCTATTCGTCTCCTTCATATATGTTTTCCAATAGCTGATTGTAAAGAATGAGGGGAACCAGAACTATTGTGCTGCACCAGTTTCTTTATAAAGAGTGTCTATACAAGAGGCCAAGAAATCCATGATAAATGAAAAAACATTAGTTTTCCCCACCAAACTCTACTGTTTACATTCAAGCAAGGACTGGGATTTACATGTCAGTAGGCAGAATTATAAAGCTTGATCTATGTTGTCTTCATTGGTCTAGAATCCAATATCAGTGTTTTTCCATCACTCCTGCATACAGGCTTGTGTGACAATGTTCACTAATGGAACCCCAGCCTACAAAGAGTCCTTTGAACGGTCACTGTTTTGAGACACTCTAGAGGGAGTTTAATAATTGCGTTTACATCTATAGTTGGTACCGAATGTATTTGATAGATGGAAGAAATGTAACCTGTAGTGCTGCTACTGAAGACAGAAGATATCATTTACTTGAACACTTGTCTGTCCTATTCTCTGATCTTCTTCCGTTAGTTTGTGTGGCATTCCGCTTCATGGCTTAGCCATTGTTGCTTCTAGACAATAACAACACATACAGCTCTCACCAGGAAGAAATTTGACAAACTGACATATAGGACAAGCGGGATTTTATTATGACAGTGTGGCTTTTCACACCAAATCCTTCTACTTCTAATATTTATCTACACAGGCTTCATAGTTGTAATTCTAATCTTTTTCATCTATTAGCATTATGAATAGCTTAAATTACCTAGTTAGAAAAGGTGTTCACATATTACATATTTTATGTGCTGTAACTTTATATGTTGTCAGGATAACAGTGTTCTACTATCTATACAGCTGAGGTGCTCCATGGTTGATGTATGCTACATGGGGTGAGATACACTTTAATTCCCACTAGAGGTTTAATTTAGCAAAGCTGAAAACTAAACATGTCACGCCGTCACGCCCCCTCCCATTGGCTTGCATTGAGAGGGTGGAGAGTGATGTCAAAAGGGGGTGGAGCCGTGATGTCACAATACCCTGGCCCCTGTATCGCCCGCCATCAGCCACAGAGCGATCTTTGCTCTGTACAGCTCATTAATGGGGGTGCTGCAGGAGAGATCGCGGAGTTTCCCAGTGGTGGGACCCCTGCGGTCAGACAGCTTAACCCCTATCCTTTAGATAGGAGATAAGATGTCTAGGGGCGGAGTACCCAAACCCCTTAAGGATTCAGCCCATTCGGGCGTTATGGACTCAGACAATTTTATTTTTACATTTTAGTTTTTTCCTTCTTGCCTTCAAAAAAGCATAACTCTTATATATTTTATATATAAAGGCTTGTTTTTTGTGCAACCAGTTGTCCGTTGTAATGCCATCACTCACTTTACCATAAAATGTATGAGGTAACCAAAAAAATACTATTTGTGTGGGGAAATTAATAAGAAAACCGCAATTTTGCTAATTTTGGAAGGTTTCATTTTCACGCCATACAATTTACGGTAAAAATGACATGTGTTCTTTATTCTTTAGGTCAATACAATTAAAATTATACCCATGATAACATACTTTCCTATCACTGTTGAACTTAAATAAAATCGCAAACCAAATTAGTACGTTTAAAATCCCCCTATTTTGAAGACCTATAACTTTTTCATTTTTCCATATAAGCAGCGGTATGAGGGCCAATTTTTTGTGCTGTGATCTGTACTTTTTATTGATACCATATTTGCTTAAATAAAAATTTTTATAATTTTTTAATAAAAATTTTTGGGGAATAAAATTTATAAAAAAGCAGCAATTTTGGACAGTTTTTTTTTTTACGTTTACGCCGTTCACCGTACGGTATCATTAACATTATATTTTAATAGTTCTGATATTTATGCAGTGATACCAAATATGTATATTAAATGTGTTTTTTTTTACACTTTTTTGGGGGGGGGGGAAATAGGGAAAATGGGCCAATTTACGTTTTTATTGGGGGAGGGGTTTTTTCAATTAGTTTTTTACTTTTTTTAAAACTTTTTTTTACATTTATTTTTACACTTTAATACTCCCCATAGGGAAATATTTATTGCAATCATTCGATTGCTAATATTTTTCAGTGCTATCTATAGGGCATAGCACTGATCAGTGTTATTGGCTATCTTCTGCTTTGGTCTGCTCGATCGCAGACGAGAGCAGAAGACCTGTGGAAGGCAGCGGAGGCAGGTGAGGGCATCTCTGTCTGCCGTTCTGGATGATCGGATTGTCCATTTTAGTGTCCGCAATGCTGCAGATGCCGTGATCTATATTGATCACGGCATCAGAGGGGTTAATGGCGGACATCCGCATGATTGCAGATGTCGGCCATTACCGGCAGGTCCCTGGCTGCAATCAGCAGCTGGGACCTGCCGCCCATGATCCGGGCATCGCTCCGATGCTAGGGTTATGTATAGGATGTAAATGTACATCCTGGTGCGTGAAGTACCACCTCACCAGGATGTACATTTATGTCCTGCGTCGTTAAGGGGTTTTTAGCTTTGGTCTTCAGCTTCAATGTACTTCTCCTCATTCTGGCTATTTGTCTTTGTTATTGTGTGTTATTCAAAGTCCTATTTTAGGAGTAACAAGAAACAATGTTAGTTATTCTAGCGCCATGAGACAAGAACATTTTAATGATGGCTGTTTAAAATGGGCAATCTATAAAAAACACTACAAGGAAATAACTAAAATGTTCTTCTTAAAGGAGTTTGCATATTTATCAAAGTAGTTTAAAAAGTTATTGACAATTGATTTTTCATTACATATATTTGCTTCCTTATAACTTCCATATCCTTTTGAGAACAGTGTATCTTTATGTTGAAATCCCAAATATGGCAAATTACACCAGTGCATTACCCCAGTGTGGCCCACCATACAACCCCCCCCCCCCCCCCTTCCCCATGGTGCAACTTGTCTCATTGTTGATACGGTACACTCACATTTCCCAGAGTATAGTTCATAGTTGTAGAGTATAGGGAATGTGGACTGAACATTCACAGAGGCACCAACAAGCACCAGCAGTTCTGGGATAGACAGATGTTGTCTAAAATACTATTGCACGTATGATCACAAAATCTAATTTCTGACAGTCAATGTTTCCTACAGCCATCAACTTTATAGACAAAGTGGATACAGGGTGTATAAGTAAGTGGATAACTTAGACATACTAGAAAGGACTTTACATAACAAACAATTAGGTTGATTTAGCCTTAGACAAAATAATGTCAGAACCCTTTTCCCTTCCCAAAACCTAAAAATACAAGTCTGTCTTTATACATGTTGGATGCCCCAAGTTATACTCATAGATGCATGAAATGATGCTGTTTGCATGGTTAACTTATTATTGTTTAGATGTTCCCTTGATTTCCAAACAGCCTTGCTGATAACATGTTGCTTTCCACATTCCACTTTCTGTGACTAACATAGTATGGACTCTATCGCATTAAAAAGAGTCAAATAAGAGTTTTATAATGAACCTGTCAGCTCCCTGGGGCCTCATACACCAACCCAAGGAACAGTATTCTATTGCTATTGTCAACTCTATGTGATGCTTTACAGAGCTGAAAAGTAAATGTATTTGCTGTCAGTTGTGATTGCTTTCCAGTCACAGGGGAGTGGATGCAATGGTTCCCTATCACACTCACTGTACCCTCCTAACTCCAAGAGATGACACTGGAACATGGTTCTCCTGACTTGTCAGGTCCTGGGGCCAGTGTGTGATGCTGCAAGGACCTGACAGGTTTGCTTTAAAGGGGTACTCCGGTGAAAAACTATTTATTTTTTAAATCAACTGGTGCCAGCACGTTAAACAGATTTGTAAATTACTTCTCTTTAAAAATCTTAACCCTTCCAGTACTTATCAGCTGCTGTATGCTCCACAGGAAGTTCTTTTCTTTTAAAATTTCTTTCCTGTCTGACCACAGTGCTTTCTGCTGACACCTCTGTCTCAAGAACTGTCAAGAGCAGGAGCAAATCCCAATAGCAAACTTCTCCTTCTCCTGACAGTTCCTGAGACAGACAGAGGTGTCAGCAGAGAGCACTGTGGTCAGACAGAAAGAAAAGAACTTTTTTGTGGAGCATACAGCAGCTGATAAGTACTGAAAGGATTAAGATTTTTGAATAGAAGCTATTTACAAATCTGTTTAACTTTCTGGCACCAGTTGATTAAAAAAAAAAAAACACTCCAGTGTTTTTCACCGGAGTACCCCTTTAAGAACCCTTTAAAGCCATAATAAATTAGAATCTTGGAAACTGTGTTTTTTCTGATAGTTCCATTTATCTCTGAGAGGGGCTGAAACCATTTTTTCTTGGTAATGGAGAGGTCCGAAAGGAAAGATCCCCATACTATTATGACCTGTTGAATTATCACCAGAAAAATACTTACCAATATGCTATTTCTGCAAAGGAAAGCTAAAGCAGCCCAACCCATACAGGATACAGTATTCACAAGCTAAAGTACTGACATAATGAAAAATTTACTGTAAAGGTCAAAATATAATGTATACATATGTCCACATCAATGAAGATCAATTCAAAAGGCAATAGTGTAAAGCTCCAAAAATTTTATTGTCAGAACCTATAGGGTTAAAAGGTTCTGACAGGTTCTTTGTTGTTTTTTGTTTCTGGGTTACGCCCGGCTGCCTGACTGGTCAGCTGACCTTGATTGCAGCACCTGTTCTGGCTCCATATAAGCTGGCACTCTACTCCCAGTCAGTGCTTTCTATAGAGCTCAGTTAGTACTCTAGCTAGCTGTCTTCTGTATTTGTAATATCTGGCTTTTTGAACTTTTGGCTCCTCTCTCTGACTATTCTCTCTGGTATTTACAATTTTGTACTGTGACATCTCCTGGCTTCAGACGCGGATAGTTGACATTGAACTTATTGTGTGAGTGTTTAGTCTTTCTTGGTTAGTCTGTCTGTTCCTACTGTCCCCAGACCTAAGTCTGTGTCATTGTATTTTACTATTTTGACAAATACGCCCCTCACATATATAGGAATGGACTGTCTTAATGGTTACGGACCTGTTGTTTAGGGCAGGTACGTAAGTAGGCAGGGACAGGGGAGCGGGCGAGAATAGAGTGCACTCCATCCCTGCCCATACGTGACAGTTACCAGATATGATACACAACAAAATAATACTGTCATCATCCTTATACCAACAACAGCCAACACCTGTTAAAACTTGCATTTATTAAAGTCCTTTAAAAGTCCATATGGACAGCAGTGATGGAGAAAACATGGGAACAATAAAGTCCAGTGTTATGGCATGGAGAAATTCTTCATATTGATTAAAGGTCATTGGAACTTAAACATGTCGGCAATATGAAGAATTTCTCCATGCCATAACACTGGACTTTATTGTTCCCATGTTTTCTCCCTCACTGCTGTCCATATGGACTCTTAATGCAAGTTTTAACAGGTGTTCGCTGTTGTTCCACTCTTATGGTATTTGCACTGAGGATTGTCATGCACTGTGGGTCCAGGTGATCTGATACTTTGTTTCCTTGTTTGTCATCATCCTGAGTTTAATTTGCCATGTGGTTTACATATGTATTATTCATGAAAAGTCACACCAATACCATATATGCCACAAATGTAAACTGTTAAGATGTATTTCACAGTGCATGTATATACGCACAGCAGAGATCTAATCTATCAGGAAAGAAAATCAAGTTGTCACTGTTGCAGAGTACAAGGTCAAAGAATTCCATCAAGATAAATCTGGGCTTGTTGTAACAAAAATATATATGCAATTCTATATACACAGTTCCCATACATATGGTAATTTAAGAATATAGGCTAGCATTGCACAGTCTTATGAAACTGAAATTAATACACTTACCCTACATTATTTTGACTAAAAAAGTTACGTACATTGGATACATTAATAGTATTATATTATTAGCAATTTATCTATATAGTCCCTTAATACTCCACATTCCCCTACATTGCCAATCCAATCACTACAAAGGACTTAATACACACATTAAACACAGTTACACACATGATTGGATTTCAGTAATTGTTTGAAATTTATTGTTTAATAATGTCATTTTTCGGCTATCAATTAAACCATTCATGTTTATATTTCACGTGCACCAATAAAACTATGTATCATACAAAATAATCTAGTTGCAAAAATCTTAACAAAATTGCTTTATTTTATTAGATAACAACAAAAATAAAAAAGCTAATACAATATGACAAGAAGACTCCAACTACAAAACCTTTTTTTAAGGAAAACAAAATACACTGGGCAAAATGATGTACAGTATATTTGACCTGTTGTGTGTATATGTGGGGCACAGTATTTCTAAGGCTCCTTTCACACTGCCGTTGGGATCCGTCACTAACGGGTCCGTCAGGCTCTATTTTTTTGGGCCGAAAACGGACCCATTACCTGACGGGTCCCAACGGGCGCCTACGCGTCCCGATAGACCTCATTCACTATGATGGGGTCCCGAGGGACCTGTTATTTTTTATCAGCAAATAGCCGGAGAAAAATTGTGCCAGCGACCCTAAAATAACAGGCTTCACACTGCCAGAGACAAACGGCAGTGTGAAAGTAGCCTAACAGAGGCCATACACATTTTATACATGTTATTCTGCTACTATCAAGCTGAAAGAACTATGCCCAGGTGGATAGCTTCTTTCAATAAGTAACTGTTAAATAGCTTGTGGCATTGTGTCAGACCTGTGTCGGACATGGCATCCATCCAATAGAAATCTTTCATCAGGGACACAGAAACATGTATATGTTTTTGACACAGGGCTATTCTTTTTTTTTAAATGGGCACTGTGAGATACAAAAACGTTTAATATGTGGTTTTTCGTGGCAAAACATTAACCTTTCTAATCTACTTCATAAGAATTTGTTTTCCTTTTTACAGAAATTATGGCTTATAAAATCATGGCTTTTTCTAAGCTGAAGCACAGGCATGGACAAAGTCTCCTGTCTGATCGCACTCCTCTGTGCTCTCTCCTGTCTGATAGCACTTCTCTGTGCTCTCTCCTGTCTGATAATACTCCTATGTACTCTTTCCTGTCTGATAGGACTCCTCTGTGCTCTCTCCTGTCTGATTGCATGCCTCTGTGCTCTCTCCTGTCTGATAGTACTCCTCTGTACTCTCTGCTGTCTGATAGGACTCCTCATTGCTTTCTCCTGTCTAATAGGACTCATCTGTGCTCTTTCCTATCTGATAGCACTCCTCTGTGCTCTCTCATGTCTGATAGGACTCCTCTGTGCTCTCTCATGTCTGATAGAACTCCTTTGTGCTCTTTCCTGTCTGATAGGACTCCTCTGAGCTCTCTCCTGTCTGATAGTACTCCTCTGTGCTCTCTCCTGTCTGATTGCACTCCTCTGTGCTCTCTCCTGTCTGATAGCACTCCTCTGCGCTCTCTTGTCTTATAGTACTCCTCTGCACTCTCTCCTGTCTGATAGTACTCCCCTGTGCTCTCTCCTGCCTGATAGTACTCCCCTGTGCTCTCTCCTGTCTGATAGCACTCCTCTGTGCTCTCTCCTGTCTAATAGCACTCCTCTGTGCTCTCTCCTGTCTGATAGGACTCCTCTGTGCTCTCTCCTGTCTGATAGAACTCCTCTGTGCTCTCTCCTAGCACTCCTCTGTGCTCTCTCTGTCCTTTATAATAGCACTCCTCTGTGCTCTTTCCTGTCTGATTTTACTCCTCTGTACTCTCTCCTGTCTGATAGTACTCCTCTGTGCTCTGTCCTGCCTGATAGTACTCCCCTGTGCTCTCTCCTGTCAGATAGCACTCCTCTGTGCTCTTTCCTGTCTGATAGAACTCCTCTGTGCTCTCTCTCTCCTGCCTAATAGCACTCCTCTGTGCTCTCTCCTGTCTGTCTAATAGCACTCATGTGTGCTCTCTCTTGTCCGCTAGTACTCTTCTGTGCTCTCTCCTGTCCGAAAGTTCTCCTCTGTGCTCTCTCCTGTCTGATAATGCTCTTCTGTGTTCTCTCCTGTCTGATAGGACCCATATGTGCTCTTTCCTGTCTGATAACACTCATCTGTGCTCTCTCCTGTCTAATAGTACTAATCTGTGCTTCTTCCTGCCTGATAGTACTCCTCTGTTCTCTCTCCTATCTGATAGCACTCTTTTGTGCTCTCTCCTGTCTGATAGCACTTCTCTGTGCTCTCTCCTGTCTGATAGCACTAATCTCTGCTCTCTGCTATCTGATAGCACTCCTCTGTGCTCTCTCCTGTCTGATAGCACTCCTCTGTACTCTCTCCTGTCTGATTGTACTCCTCTGTCCTCTCTCTTGTCTGATAGCACGCATCTGTTCTCTCTCCTGTCTGATAATACTCCTCTGTACTCTCTTCTGTCTGATAGTACGCATATGTGCTCTCTCCTGACTGATAGGACTCCTCTGTGCTCTCTCCTGTCTGATAGGACAGCCACAACCTAGGGTTAATGCTAGGCACTGCCGATCTGGCCGATGTCTGGCATTAACCCTATAGACGCCACGATTAGAGTTGATTACGGTGTGTAAAACGAAAGTAACAACAACAAAAAACGTGGTCTCAAACGGCTGGGGGTGCTCAACCCCAAATGCAGTTGTGCATTTATACTGGGAGAGCAGATCCTGCCCTTGTAGTCCATTGCTAGGGGCAAACCCCAGCATAAAAATGCGTACAATGGAGGATGCCTGCAGCGGACTACAAGTGCCACAATAGAATCCTACACCACATAGACGGTGTGGATGTGTAACAGTTAGAATAATACAATACAGGAATATGGGTGCACTACTGTGGTAGATGTATACAATGACATTGGCTATGCCTCAACACTGATGTTAAAATTGAGACATTCGCCAGTGTATCCTTATATGAAGGACATACCAGAGCCTGCACACCAATGCCAAGGTTTCTCAAATGGCACGGGACCTAACGCTAAACCTACCGGTGCGTGATAAGCAATACAGGGGCCAGTGGGCAATTACGGCAGTATTAGGCCGACTCATAGCCTTCTCACAGGTATCCTCCAGCGTGGCAAAGCACACATACAATGGGAGGAGGTAGACAGGCTGCAAGTTGGCTAACATAGGTGCATGGCCTCACAGGTGCTACCTTAATGCTGCCTGGAATATGTTCAAGGCGCATTACATATGGAGTTTACACACCTCCAAGTATAAATTTTAAACAAAAACAAAAAAATTTGTTGTTTAAAATTTATACTTGGAGGTACATATTTTTTAAACCCTGCTGTAGATGCTATGGGGCTACCATTATTCATCATCTCCCTATGCCAGGTCTCCCTGCCAGTCTTATTGAGAACTCTTCCTCTTCCATTCCAATCACTGTGCAGGGATCTGTTGGACTGAATCAAGTGAGTTCAGTAGAGACATTCAGTGTGGGAGGAAGTATCCAGTTTACTTTCTACTTGGATTTCAATTGAAATCAATATAGCCAGCAGACAGAACTGCATGAAAAGAAAGATAAGACTTTGAACTTAACAGGGCATTTCAGCCACGAACACATATGGCTGATACATAGAAAAAGCTATAATTGTTAGACTGGTACCCGACTGATTGCTAGACAGGGGAAGCTCACCCCCATGTACACTTATCAGCATGTTCTCAAGAGTAAGGAAATGTTCGGAGCAGTGGTCAAACATTATATGTCTTAATGTAATTAATGTAATTGCCAAATCTTCAGAAAAATTTGGTTCGGTTCAAATTTATTTGTAGCGAATCTCTATCAACTCCTTAAGGTCCCAGCCCATTTTCACCTTAAGGACCAGGGCATTTTTTGCACATCTGACCACTGTCACTTTAAGCATTAATAACTATGGGATGCTTTTACTTTTCATTCTGTATCCGAGACTCTTTTTTTCATGACATATTCTACTTTATGTCAGTGGTAACATTTTGTTGATACTTGCATCATTTCTTGGTGAAAAATTCCAAAATTTTATGAAAAATTGGAAAATGTTGCTTTTTTTTCTTTGAAACTCTGCTTATAAGGAAAATGGACATGACAAATAAATTATATATTGATTCACATATACAATGTCAACTTTATATTTTCATCATAAAGTTGACATGTTTTTAGTTTTGGAAGACATCAGAGGGCTTCAAAATTCAGCAACGATTTTCAAATTTTTCAAAAAAAATTTCTAAATCTGAATTTTTCAGGGACAAGTTTAGTTTTGAAGTGGATTTGAAAGGCCTTCATATTAGAAATACCTCATAAATGACCCATTTGCAAAAAACTGAACCCCTCAAAGTATTCAAAATGACATTCAGAAAGTTTGTTAACCCTTTAGGTGTTTCACAGGAATAGCAGCAAAGTGAAGGAGAAAATTCTAAATCTTAATTTTTTTACACTGGCATGTTCTTGTAGACCCAGTTTTTGAAATTTTACAAGGGGTAAAAGGAGAAAAAGCCCCACAAAGTTTGTAACCCAATTTCTCTCAAGTAAGTAAATACCTCATATGTGTATGTAAAGTGTTCAGCGGGCACAGTAGAGGGCTCAGAAGGGAAGGAGCGACAATGGGATTTTGGGATTTTGGTGAGTTTTTCTGAAATGGTTTTTGGGAGGCATGTCACATTTAGGAAGCCCCTATGGTACCAGATCCACAAAGAAAATCAAAGAGAATTGCACTCACCATCCACAAACTTTATTTGCTGGAGTGCGGGCAGTGGAGGCAGGGGCACAACGGGACTAATTGTTTCGCGCTTGGGAGCGCTTCTTCTTGCCGATGTGTGTCAATTTTTTTTACACTGGCATGTTCTTGTAGACCCAGTTTTTGAAATTTTACAAGGTATAAAAGGAGAAAAAGCCCCCCAAAGTTTGTAACCCAATTTCTCTCAAGTAAGGAAATATCTCATATGTGTATGTAAAGTGTTCAGCGGGCAGAGTAGAGGGCTCAGAAGGGAAGGAGCGACAATGGGATTTTGGTGAGTTTTTCTGAAATGGTTTTTGGGGGGCATGTCACATTTAGGAAGCCCCTATGGTACCAGAACAGCAAAAAAAAACAACATGGCATACTACTTTAGGAACTACACCACTCAAGCAACGTAACAAGGGGTACAGTGAGCCTTAACACCCCACAGGTGTTTGACAACTAAAATGCTGGTTTTCCCCCAAATTCTACATTTTTACAAGGAGTAATAGGGGAAAATGCCCCCCAAAATTTATAACCACATCTCTTCAGAGTATGGAAATACCCTATGTGTGGACGTCAAGTGCACTGCGGGCGCACTACAATGCTCAGAAGAAGTCACATTTGGCTTTTGGAAAGCATATTTTGCTGAATTGTTTTTTGGGGGCATGTCGCATTTAGGAAGCCCCTATGGTGCTAGAACAGCAAAAAATAAAAAAAAACACTTGGCATACTATTTTGGAAACTACCGTAACAAGGGGTACAATGAGCCCACAGGTGTTTGACAAATTTCTGCTAAATTTGGATGTGAAAATTAAGATTTTGATTTGTTTCACAAAAATGCTTGTTTCTTTTTTTTCATTTTCCCATCCAACTTTAATGATAAATTTGTCAAACACCTTTGGGGTGTTAAGGCTCACTATACCCCTTTTTTACATTCCATGAGGGCTGTAGTTTCCAAAATGGGGTCACATGTGGGTATTTATTGTTTTGCATTTATGTCAGAACCACTGTAAAATCAGCAACCCCTGTGCAAATCAGCAATTTAGACCTCAAATGTACATGGTGCGCTCACTCCTGAGCCTTGTTGTGCGGCCGCAGATCACTTTACACCCACATATAGGGTAGTTCCGTACTCAGGAGAAATTGCGTTAGAAATTTTGGGGGTCTTTTTTTTCCTTTTACCGCTTGTGAAAATGAAAAGTATGGGGCAACACCAGCATGTTAGTGTAAAAAATGTAATTTTTTAACACTAACATGCTGGTGTAGAACCCAACTACACCTTTTCATAAGGGGTAAAAGTAGAAAAGCCCCCCAAAATTTGCAACGCAATTTCTCCCGAGTACAGAAATACCCCATATGTGGCACTAAACTGTTGCCTTGAAATACGACAGGGCTCCATGCGCATTTGAGGACTATTTTGGGGATTTGCATCCACCACCAAAATACCCTTTGGCAGTGTTTCCCAAACCGGGTGTCTCCAGCTGTTGCAAAACTCCCAACATGCCCTGACAGTCAGTGGCGGTCCAGCAATACTGGGAGTTGTGGTTTTTCAACAGCTAGAGGCTCCGTTTTGGAAACAGTGTGGCACTTTTTAAAACATTTTTTATTGGGGGGGACTGTGTAGGGGTATATGTAGTGTAGTGGAGTGTTTTTAAGGTACATTCACACAGATGGGAGTTTACAGTGAGTTTCTCGTTGGAAGTTTGAGCTGTGGTGGAAAATTTGCTGCATCTCAAACTTGCAGCAGAAAACTCGCTGTAAACCCCCGTCTGTGTGAATGTACCCTGTTCATTCACATGAGGGGTGGGGCAAAGCTACAGTCGAATAGCATGCTGAGACACTTTAGTTTTGCCACAGCTGGAGGCATACTTCTACAACTTCCAGCAGGCCCTTTGGTAGTCTGAGCATGCTGGGAGTTGTAGTTATGCAACAGCTGGATGCACACCTTTTCATAGAAAAAATGTGCCTCCAGATGTTGCATAACTACAACCCCCAGCATGCACATACTACCAAAGGGCATGCTCGGAGTTGTAGTTGGAACTCAAGCTGTTGCAAAACTACAACTCCCAGCATGCCCTTTGGCTGTGCATGCTGAGAGTTGTTAAGTTGTGAACAGGCCTCACCTCCTGCTGTATCCCGCCGCCTGGACCACCACTGCTCCTGCCACCGGGACCGTCGCCGCCGCTCCTAAGGGGACTCCTGCCAGGCAAGGGAGAGGTAGGAGAACCCCGCTGGCCCCAATCGCCACCCCGGTCGCAACCCCGATCACCGCCCAGAAGGCAGTGATTGGTCTGTCTTTCCGACTGATGGATCATGTGATCGTGAGGTGGCACCCGTGCAACCTCACTCCTGCTGGGTAACCAGAAACCCAATATACCCGGAATCACTGCAAATCGTCAATCTGAATTGACATGGTCTCAGGACCCCCCCAGAGGTTTGCACGGGGTGCCTGCTGAATGATTTTAGCAGGCAACCCGGTTCGGTCCCCGCACGGCGTGGACCGAAATTCCCATAGGCGTGTAGAACACTTTGCCTTGCTGTAACACGCATTGGGTGTGTGCTGAGTTAGTGAAATAATACTGTTATTCAGTATGACATGCAGATCAGAGGCGTTGCTATTAGAATCACAATCAGAGCGGCACAATGACAGAGCCTGGATGTGGCATCAGTATGAGGAGACCATATAGTGGCTGAATGACACAGCGTGGAGGTGGAAGCAGCATGAGGAGACCATATAGTGCCTGAATGACAGCGTGGAGGTGGAAGCAGCATGAGGAGACCATATAGTGCCTGAATGACACAGCGTAGAGGTGGCGGCAGCATGAAGAGACAATATAGTGGCTGAATGACACAGCCTTGAGTTGGCAGAAGCATGAGTAGACTATATAGTGGCTGAATTGCACAGCCTGGAGTTGGCGGCTGTAAAAGGAGACAATATAGTGGCTGAATGAGACTATATGGTCTCCTCATGCTACCGCCAACTCCAGGCTGTTTCATTCAGCCACTATATGATCTCCTCATGCTGCCGCTGCCGCCAACTACAGGCTGTGTCATTCAGCCACTACGTGGTGTCCTTATGCTGCCGCATGAGGAGACCATATAGTGGCTGAGTGAAACAGCCTTGAGTTGGCGGCAGCATGAGGAGACCATGTAGTGGCTAATGACACAGCCTGGTGTTGGCGGCAGCAAGAGGAGACCATATGGTGGCAGTATGAGACAGCCTGGAGCTGGCATCAGCATGAGGAGAACATATGGTGGCAGAATGAGACAGCCTGAAGCTGGCCTCAGCATGAGAAGAACATATGGCGGCAGAATGAGACAGCCTGGAGGTGGCATGAGCAGCATCAGGAGTCCTAAGTGACCCGGTGACATAGTGGGGCAGAGTGCAATGCACTCCATTACGCTTAAAACAGGATTTGTCTGGACTTTAACAGTAACTAGGCCCTTAAGACTTTAACAGGAACAAATTGGTACACCACCTATGTACGCACAGGTTTCACTTAATAGAGGACAATACGCTACGCTACTCAACCAGTATTAGGCACTAATAGCAGGTGATTATGGCTTTTTAGAGCTCTGCTCACCCTAACTGGCTGGCTACTATTTGATTTTCAGTTGTTGTACACAACAGTGCTGAAGCACACAATTGCTGTGTACTACACCCAAAATTCTAAATCTCAATCTCTCTCCCTTCCATTTCAGTGCTTCTAGGCTGGATTTGGGCTTCAGGTGAATCACGGCTGTAATACACCCAAAATTGCACATTCTCTCTCAATCTCACTCCCTTCCCTATCAGTGCTTCTAGGATAGATTTGGGCTTGAGGTGAATCACTGCTGTAAAAATGCTTTTCTCTGCAACACACTGCTCTCTGTACCTCTCTCTCTCTCTCTGCAATAGAACACTGATGTGAGTGGCCGCAAGATGGCTGCCGATTTTAAAGGACTGTGACATCACAGGCGTGGCTGGCTGCTGATAGGTTGCATGTGATTCAGGGTCATCCCACCTACACTTGTTCCCAGCATTCCTTGCCCCATGTCCTGACATGTGGAGCCACCATCTTAGATGCCCTGGAGCCTAGACCACACTAAATTGAGTTTAATGAAGCGATTCATGCAATCAATTTGCTGCAATATTCCCATTCGTTTCAAATTCTTCCTGAAATTCGTAACAAATTTGGATTTGTCAAATTCGATTTACCAATCCCTACTATGGAGGTTATACTATCAGCCATCTATAGATATATACTAAATATTTAAAGGAAACCTTGCACACTGAAAACTTTGTCCAATCTGCAGGCATCATGTGCTGAGCAGATTGATATATAGTTTTGTGGGAAAAGTTCCAAGATAACTTATCATTTATTCATGTAAATCTCTGCTCACTCTGGGCTAAGTAGTCAGGTGGGCGGTGCTAATCAGTCATTGACAGTTCTTTCTATCTATTTGCATACATTAAAGGCTGTCATTCGCTGAATAAAACCAACCACTTGACTATTTAGCCCAGAATAAGTAGAGATTAACATTAATATATGACAAGATATCCTGGAACGTTACCCACAATACTTTATATCAAACTACTCAGGTCCTCCACCTCTATAACAATTATGTTTGCGGATTGGACTGATATTTTAACATAAGTTCCCTTTAATAAATGTTAAACAAGACTTTGACATCCTAATAAAGAATTCATAAATGTAAGCATTTGCTGAATATTATGTGCCTTCTACTCACCTGGAAATTTCATTATAACATGTTTAACAAGGCAGCATTGATAAATATGAATTTTTTAATTATTCATACATTCTTTTTGTAAACACGCAGGTGTTGGTAAACATGTTTTTTGAAATTAGAAACAGTTTTGTGAAACTTTGACATCAGCATGATTTCACATTTACTAAGGTCACTGGATAGATCCAGCTGCTTGTCCGTATTCTAAAGCAAGCTCTGAAATCCATGTAACTTTATTAAGAACCTTTACAACTGCACACATTGCCAGATACTGCAGACAATGGCTTAATACAAGCAAACAGAACATGACTTAAAGGGGTACCCCGGCGCTAAGACATCTTATCCCCTATCCAAAGGATAGCGGATAAGATGCCTGATTGCGGGGGTCCCGCCGCTGGGGACCCCAGTGATCTTGCACGCAGCACCCATTATAATCAGTCCCCGGAGCATGTACGCTCCGGGTCTGATTACTGGCGATCACGGGGGCCGGAACATTGTAACGTCACGGCCCGACCCGGAGCGAACATGCTCCGGAGACTGATTCTAACGGGGTGCTGCGTGCAAGATCACTGGGGTCCCCAGTGGCGGGACCCCTGCGATAGGGCATCTTATGCCCTATCCTTTGGATAGGGGATAAGATGTCTTAACGCCGGAGTACCCCTTTAAGTGGAGGCAAGATATCAGTGTCCTGGGGGTCTGTAGTTCTCTCTTCCACATAAGTAAACACCAGTATTTTAAATAGCACATAGCAGGTAGAAGGTATGCTACAGTTTTTTTAAAAATTAGTTTTAGGAGCTTTAAAGGGGTACTCCGGTGGAAAAAAAAAATTTTCATATCAACTGGCTTCAGAAAGTTATACAGATTTGTAAATTACTTCTATTAAAAAATCTTAATCCTTTCTGTACTTATCAGCTTCTGTATACTACAGAGGAATTTGAGTTGTTCTTTTCAGTCTGACTACAGTGCTCTCTGCTGACACCTTTGTCCATGTCAGGAACTGTTCAAAGCAGGAACAAATCACCATAGCAAACCAATCCTGCTCTGAACAGTTCCTGACCTGGACAGAGGTGTCAGCAGAGAGCACTGTGGTCAGACAGAAAATAACTATACAACTTCCTCTGTAGTATAAAACAGCTGATAAGTACTGGAAGGATTATGATTTTTAATATAAGTAATTTACAAATCTGTTTAACTTACTGGAACCAGTAGAATGTGAAAAAAAAAAAAAAAAAAAAAAAAAAACGATTTCCACTGAAGTACCCCTGTATGGAATTGTAAAATAAGTCATGTTGCGGAAAATACCAATTTCTTACATTGTAATATCAAGATTTTGAGAGACTATTGCTTCTAAATCTGCAGTGTACAGTATGTCATTGATTTAATAAAGACAAATGCCAGAGTATTCATCTGATCACTGCAAGTTCAGAGAATGAAACTTTCATTTAGCTTTACATTTTCCTTCCAAACTGTTTTAACTGTTAATGACACAATTTACATACTAACCATTCAATCAAATAGTCTAAAATTTTATACATATGTGGGTTGGGTCCACCCGAGTGGAATCTGTTCTACCTAAGAAGCCCCCCACTATGGCATATAGAGGGGGATCAAGAGTAAAGGACCTCCTACATGAAGTCTCTACCATTACAATGTTATTCCATAAAATTATACTTCAATGTAACTGTATGTCTTTAATGGTGCCTGTCTGGAAGATTATATGTGGACAGCTATTGTATATTTAATATTCTATGTTCATTGCTGGACACTTAATGAGTATAGGGGGCATTGTACACATTTCTTGCTCTGAGTGCCATGCATTTGTTGGATACTGCTCCTTACAATGGGCGCAATGTGTCCATTGGTTGTTGTACAATTTGGAATGGAGGTAGTTTTGCAGTAATAATGTCAGCTACTCTTTATCCCTCTTTTCTTAGTTTGTTTTTCATCCATTTATATATTACACACAGAGCAATAAATGTAGCACCTGCAGCTCATGCATTCTTTGATTTATCTCGTTTATAAATGGCAGATTCTGTGTTCCATGATGTCTTTGTTTTTGTTTCTAGCTTTGTTATTAACTGTCACCAGGTGTGTGTAACCAATGCCCTGATGTGAATGCTATTTTAGAAGGGTTAGCACAGTGTTTATAATGGCCTTGATTAAGGGAGAAATCCCAAAATGCGTCAAGCTTTGCACTTTATTTTATCTGCTGTCTTTTAAGATTTTAATGGATTCATAATAAAGATGAATTTTGATGGGATGACATTGGAATGCTGAAGCCTTCTTTTGGATTTGCTATGCTTGTGATTTGCTGCACCTGCAAGCACTCTGTGTCTTCATACATTCCTAGGGGCAATAAGCTGATGGATTTCTTTGATTTTTAGACCACCTATACAACATCTGTATAAAAAAGGGGTTTTAGAAACTGTACATAGCTGCCCGGTTAGGCTCCTGCATATAAAAAGTATACCACATTGGGAGATACATGATTGTTTGATAAAACCAATGTAAGTGTAATAATTGTTTTCTCTGTACTCTTTGGATTTATGAATATGTTCTGATAACCTCATAGCAAACATTATAAGCCATAACAAACAGGAAACATGAAAGCTTTAGAAGGCCTTTAGGCACTTCAATTGACATTTACACTAGAAACTACATTTCCCCGGACATGGGTGGTTTACATGAATAATTGCATGATTTGTATGGATAATTGTATAAAGTCATGACTATTCCTGCATAAAGATCTGCTGACATAAATAAAACCATTGATTTGTAAAGTACTGCAATATATCTTGCTGCTCTATAAAGCCCTGGGGTCCTGGGTTCAAATACCACTAAGGAACAACATCTTCAAGGAATTTGTATGTTTCTGTGGGTTTCCTCCCACATTCCAAAACATACTGGTAAATTTTGAATTTAGACTGTGAGCCCCAATAGGGACAGAGTCTGACATGAGTGATAATCTCTGTACAGTGCTGTGTAATATGTTTTTACTGCATAAATAAAGGAATTATTTGGGGGTATTTTTTTTACTGTATACAATCCTATAGGTAAGAAGAGACCGATGTCCAGCGTTGCTCCCGTAAAAGTATACTTCTTTATTGACTTTTAGCATAAAATCCACAGGCATACAGAGACCAGGTAGACACAGGTGATGCGATTCAGCCCTTCCAAGGGCCTTAATCATGATTAAGGCCCTTGGAAGGGCTGAAACGCATCACCTGTGTCTACCTGGTCTCTGCATACCTGTGGTTTTTATGCTATAAGTCAATAAAGAAGTATACTTTTACGGGAGCAACGCTGGACATTGGTCTCTTCTTACATATTTGCAAAGTGGTGCTGTCCGCACCAGTCCGCACGCTGCAGGACACGGAGGAGAGCTGAATACCTTGCACAGCTTGTATAATCCTATAGGTAGCTGCATTTTTTTAAACAAAAGTTAAACACAAAAATTATAAATATATATTCGCGTAGTATATGTTTGGACCAGTCTAAAGAAAAAAAAAATGTTGACCTCTATTAAAAAAAATAAACAACTGTGTGACAAGAGTATAACTTTCTGACAAATGTCCTTCTGCCCTTCATAACATTGGATTCATTTCAATGATTATAGACTCTTCCGTGAAGGAAGAGATTTGGAGTAGTTTCAGCACCTGTGTACTGGACAGCTCTCCATGCTGAATACAGCTACAAGGGACTCATTTATTATATATTCTTGTCCTCTTGTCTCGTACAAAACTGTGAGTCTGATGACATTCACCAAGACGGTCTACGAAACAGAAATAAATAAATGTGCTGCACAATAGATGAAGATAGAAAGGCCCCTCACCAGGTGGTCAATGATTCATTTTCCTGCCCAAACAGCAGAGAGAAAGAAAATGTTGTACTTCTTAAAATTCAGTAGTGTCAATAACCCAGAATTACTGTGGTAGCAGATATGGCAGTCTTTGCATTTTAAGTTGAAGTTTAAAGTTTTCTTTATCTTTTTTTATGCATTCAGAAGCCACAGAAATCTATGGTGTACTCATACTGAATCAAAGTTACCTTTTATATACCATTGCTAAATCCTGATAAAACCACACAATTGGGATAATATATAGAGGATGCAGAGCTGTATCTGTGGTTTTACAGAGGACTTCACAAATAGTGAGGATATACAAATAAAATGTAAATGACACATTTACTATTGTTATATGCATCTATTTATCTAATACCTAACATACCTATCATAACCTATCTATCTCTATGTATTTGTCTATCAATCTATGTTTTTTTCTGTCAATAATTATATATATGAATATCTAATATATCTATTGCTTTGTGTGTTCCAGTATCCCTTCACATTAGGATTAAATCCGCCATAATAAAGCAGCATTTCTTACCTCATTTACCCCATTTAGAAACACTAAAGATAACACAACTATGTGTACAAGTGTTCTTATCTAGCATTTCAGTGACTGCAAAGTAAAATCAGCCAGATTGTTAGTTTTTATGGTTTGTCACTTTTTACCATCATCGGCTGTCGCTTTACTGAAACCTATTGATATATACCTTTAATTATTTCTTCAAACAGGCTTTGTTCAGTGTCATAAAGCATGGAGGTTGGCCCTCCTGTGGCTTAACTACATGAAACATAAGATTAAATTACTAGGATGATTGCAGCTGTCTCACTGCATGACAGGAATCCTAATATGCACATCTGAACTGTCTTGTAACCACAAAGAAAATATATTTATTTAGTTCACTAACAAGGTGGCAGAAAAGAAAACTTTCCACTTTCTGAATCTTTGCTGTGTATTGATATTCTCAATAGTTTAAAAGCAGAAAGCCTTCACTGCATGTATGTTTAGGTGTGTGTTCATACACTGAAGGAAGCTTGCTAT